>NC_056465.1:15642025-15844525 GCF_008729295.1 Plectropomus leopardus
AGCCATTGGATGGGTATTTAAGTGCAGTATAAAAACAATTTGGTGTTTGTGATAAAATAATGATAATAAATACATTACTGTTAAAAATGCACAGTGCAAGCAACATGAATTAACAGATTAAAGTGCAAACAGAGCCCCTGTAAATAAGTCTGTTTTGTGCATCACGTGCATGATCAGGCCTCATAGTCCTCCTCAGTCCTCCCCATAGACTGTATATAAAGATGTATGCAGTATATAAAATCATTATATACAGTCATTAGTGCTACTTCGTGTGTGTATATATATATATAATAACTTTCAGTAGCCTACCAGAATATTAAAATGAATCACTTTTTCAGATGCAAAAAAATGACTGAAATGAGATGAACAGACAGATGTTGACACAGTTTTTCTGTGGGAACATAATTTGTGTTTGAAAAATAAGTAAGAAATCACCATATATAGAAATTTATGCTATTGCAATTTATTGCATTACTCAGCATACCAAATACTGCATAATGACTGAAACATTGTAATAAGATTGTCTCATGGGGCCTCTGGTGAGACCTGACCTTTGTAATTATGATCTATTAGCAGTTTTAAATGCCCAGTTTTATAATGTCCTCTTATGTTTGTGATGATATGTTATGACTGGGAGATATTTGTTGTTTTGAATGCTCTGTGGTGGAAGTATATCATCCCTTGGCAGCTGGTCGTCCATGTCTCAAGCTCTCTCTTGATAACTGGCACAGCCTGTCTTCTTGTGGAGTGTTTATCGGCTGTATTTTTTCTCTCTTTTTTTAATATCAGGTAGATCACCCTGATGAAGCCTCTGTGCTGTAGCCCGTTGGTGAAATAAAGAAGGTTCTTCCAATCAGTCAGTGTTCCCCACAGTGAGAGACGGAGAGCTGTCCTTCTTCAGCTGATGACACTACTCTTTTTTGGCACAAACGATGCTTCCCCGGGTCAGTAAAGAGTTTCTGGTCCGGATACGGTTCAACTGGCAGCCGTTTTTTCGGGGCCGGGCCTTACTGCTCACAAACACCCTGAGTGGAGGCGTCATGCTGGGGCTGGGAGACATCGTGCAGCAGAGCCGGGAGATCTACAGGAAGCCGGACAGAGTGCGAGACTGGAGGAGGACAGGTGCGAAAGAGAGAAAAAAGCAGAGACCACTTCACCAGTATATTCAAATTTTCATCTCTTCATAAAAAATAAAAACATGATGATTTGGAAAATGTTTCTGTGCTATGTGGCAAATTTTGATTAACCGAATCATTGCTGTTTAACCTTTCTTTTCCCCTTGACTGTCTCACCCTAAAGGTTTCATGTTTACCGTGGGCTGCTCAATGGGCCCTATGTTGCACTACTGGTACATCTGGCTGGACGGACTGTTTGTGGGCAAAGCTCTGAAAACGGTGGGCAAGAAGGTTCTGGTGGACCAGGTGGTCGCTTCACCATTTTTAGGGATGTGGTATTTTTTAGGTGAGAAGGATTTCAGAGTGCACACATACCATGCCTCAACATTTGTCAAGCACATAAGCAGGTTCTCTAAGACACACATGGACGCAAGACGGAGTTAAAGGTTATACTTAAAGACGTGGGTGAGCTGAGACAAACGCTAAAATGTTTGTGAACGTTAGTCATGTTTTATAAGTCCTTATCTGAAGTTGGTTTGCATGAAACGCTGTGCTGACTCACATCTGACAGAAAACTCTGTTTATTGCAGGTATGGGTCTCATGGAGGGACACACTTTATCTGAAGGATGGAAGGAGTTTAAAGACAAGTTTGTGGAATTTTATAAAGTAAGTACACCTGTCAGGTGTCACCTGAGGAGCTGGAGTCAGCAGATCGGTGCTAACATACTGTAGAAAATGATACACTTCTAAGAACAGTTTGCATTTAAACGTGCGTGTAATGTAGGAAGAGGCAAACGTAGTAATGGCAACTTGTTTACCCCTGGTACTCCTCAGATTGATCTCTATTTATTTATGACTTGTGAGATGTTTTTTTTTTCTCTAAATGATTAAAAGAAACAGATATTTAGGTAAAGTGAGACTTTAAACAATGTTTTCTCTGTGTAATCAGCTTGCTTTGTTTATGCTCATCTGTGCTGTTTTACAGGCGGACTGTTGCGTTTGGCCTGCCGCTCAGATGATCAACTTCTACTTCCTTTCGCCGAAATTCCGAGTCGTGTACATCAACTTTGTCACTTTAGGGTGGGACACGTATCTTTCCTACCTCAAACACAGAGTAAGTCAGCCACAGGGGATTCAGTTTCACTTCTTTTATAAATAGAATGTGTTTCATTTCTTTACTTATTATAAGACAATTTAACAGCATTGATTTTCATATTTTTGCCTTCAAGACGTACTGTGCAAGATTTTCTTGCTCTGCCGGTACTGTCTTTTTATGCCTCCGCGCCGGCACTTGCTGTGGCCTTAGGCATTATGTTTTATTGGTTGTTTGTCCGTCTGTACATGTGTCCCATTCTCATCAGCGTGTTATCTCAAAAACGCCTTCAGGTTTTTTCTACATGGACTCAACAATGACCTGATTAGAATTTGGCGGTTAAAGGTCAAGGTCATTTTGACTTCACAAAACATGTTTTTGGCCAAAAGTCAAGAATTCATACCCTAATGATGACAACATTTCACACAAATGTCTAATAATGAAGTGACGATGCTGATTGTAGATATCCTCTGTTTTGCCAAAGGGAAGATTTCTGTGAAGCGTCCACATTTTCACAGACATGGATGTAGTCTAACTTTGATGAAGGCTACTAATATAGAAAAAATGGGCAAAAATAATATGGTATAATTCTTGTCTATGTCTCTGCTCATGTTGTTCACTGTGTCTGTCAGAGTTTTCTTCTTGCAGTGATATTGTTTTTATTGATATGTATTTGTTTCTGTTGTGCTGACAGGATGACAGTCACTCTGCTGAGCTGGTATCAGACAGCAGTGCAGTGAATGTGCAGCAGGAAGCGCTCCCACCATCCAAACCTCTGGAGGAAAAAACTTCGACACAGAGTTCTTCTCAACTGTGAAATCCGTCATCGAAGCTAAAGAACATTTTGCTGTTTTTATCTGTTCAAACTTTACTGCCTTTGCAAAATGTTGCAGGACTATTTCACAGATGATATTTAAAATGAGCTGTTCCTCTTTGAAGTTTAAAACGACTGTGCGTCTGTCTGAACTGTGAGGAGTTGTTGATGCTTAAGTGGAAGTGCAGGAACACTTTTCCCTTCATGTCTGTAGTTTTAATATACCTCTGTCCAGTTTGTCTCTTTATTTATGTCTGAATGATGTGAACTCCCGAAGGAACATTCAGGGATGGAAAGCTGTTTCACTGCCTGTCCTGTAAATACCTCTGATGGTGGTGGTTCTCTTTTTATCGCATCTGAGGAGTGTAACTGCTGCCATTAACAAAACCTTCAGCGAGGCACTGAAATGTAAGTTTCAGTTGATGAGTGTTTGTATTGTTAAGCTCAACATCGCTGTAGTTGCACTAAAAGATTTAAACTGTAATTAAAGCAAGTGGCATTTGTTTTATTTCAAATAATAATATATATTTGATATGAAAGAATCATTATTGATGTGAAAGAGCTGCTATGTTTTTATCTATTAAGAGGTACAAACTTTGCCTTAATACATAGACCAGTGCTTCACTCCATTTTCATGCTAAATAACCTCATGTCCGGTGTATCCCTTTGTGGTATCTGTAAAAATAATCACATGATTATATTAATGTAAAGGAAATCTGTAGCAGGACCATTATTAAATATAATATCTTTTGTATTTCATTTCATTCACTTCACACTGTGCAGTACCTCTATAGTAGTGACTGTATGTGACTTGATAAACTGTACTGAATATCTTCAGCTGTTAATTTATCAATGAAGCAACTGCAGTTTTGGCAGGTCAGGCGGTTAATCAGTTCATGGATGTGATGGTAGAAAAAAGTGCATAAATGTCATGTGTGCATGAAAAAATTAAGTGACAACTTTCCTGCGGTACCTTGTACACTTCATTTTGTTTTGATGAAAAGTTTGGACAAGCAGAAAATATATACATTATTGTGTACTCTTCAGCTTTACAAAAAATCACATTAAATATGTACATATCAGAATATTTAAACATACATGGGAGGTGTTATAACTTATGAAGCAATAAAGAATTTATTGGCAGAGACAAACCTTCCAGGAAGTGCTTATTTTTGTGCTTGGATATGCTTATTTGTACCATTAGGATTAGGTTTTTTTTACTATTTGCATATGGAAGAGGCTAGTTCTTTGCCTAAATAACATAAATTGCTCTTTGTTTTGTTTGTTTTTTACATCAGACAGGAAAAAGACCAAGGACATTCACTGTAGCTAAGAATTTGTGTATCCTTTCATCCTTTTCATCCTTTCATGTTGCAAAAAATGTATTGTTTGAAATCATGATTACATAATATTATCGGAACAGTAACAAGTAAAAGTTTGTTTTTAAACAAAACCCTGCACGTTTATTTGTGTAGCAGCATCTTTTTACTAAATTGCAACTAAACCATATTGTTGTAGGCTTGTCATTCTAAGAGATTGCAACCTGCTAAAAGCATCTTAAAGTATACAACAAAATAAATGTTATTTGCAAGGTAATTTTAAGAGTACTCAATTCTTTTACACTGTAAACGAGTAGACATGTATTTATTGTGTTTATGTTGTGTCCCAGGGATGATGTTTTTCTGTAGGCAAAGTTAGCATCACTGTGGTTACCTCGTTAAAAAGCCTTTGGGATTTTTACTCTAGATTTTGGATTACTGCAGAAAGTGAGCTCTGTGGTAAACAAATATTTATGATGCTTACATGTTTTTTTTCAGGAAGATAATCTTCTCAAATTAACACCACTTGAGGATTTTTGCAATCATCAGTAAGTAAAAATCTAACATCAAGCAGTAAATGAACCACAATCACATGATTTAACATCGCCACCACAACAGGGCTTTAAACACGTGTTCAGTGCTGCTCGGCTTGACGACGTTCTGTAATTTCATTTAGCCGCTTGTTAAAAAACTTGTTGTAGTCTCTTAAACTAGTGTTAACCACAGACCTCATTTCAATGAGTTTTTGGCATCTAACCAAAAACTTAGTGACTTTTAAAAGAGGGAGCTGGAGCTGCTGTAATGCTGTCTCATTTCCAGGTTTCAGGATTCGTTCCTGGAGCACTCTGTCTATATAGATCCGCCACTGCACTGACTACTGTCACAGTGTTTAACGGCAAAGTTTCCTCCAGGCTTGTCACAAAGCTAAAGGACCTGAGATTAAACACATTACTGTGTCTGTGGACACTTGACAAGCAGACCTCCAGGTGGAGACAGTAGGTGGAGATATCTCTGATATTTTAAAGCAAATACTTGTTCAAACACTGACTAACCAGCCTGAAGGATTTGATATGCACTAACCTAGCTTTCAGAGCTCTCCCCCTGAGGCACAGGTATACTCTAGGACTGCAAGGCTTTTGTTAAATTACTTTTGTGTTTGTTTGTTGTGCTGAACCGTCTGTGTTGGAGGTGCAGCATCCTTTGAAGGTGGACCATCTATGTCTCTAGCTCTCATTGGTTAACTGATAGACATTCAGCCTCCTTGTAGAGTAGTCTTATGGACTTGCTGGGTTTTGTTAACATTCAGTTGATTCTGCTGATGAAGGCCCTGAGCTGAAACAAGTAGGCAAATAAGGAAGACAAAGACTATATTGAAAGTTAGTCAGCTGTTTTTCTTCCTTTCATGACAGTACTCTCTCTGAGGTCTAAACATCATGTTTCACCGGTTGAGTAAAGAGTTCGTTGTTCGGATACGGTTCAACTGGCGACCATTTTTCCAGGGCCGAGCCCTTCTGCTCACAAACACCCTGAGCGGAGGAGTCATCCTGGCACTGGGAGACATCGTGCAGCAGACCCGGGAGAAGTTCAGGAAGCCAGACAGAGTCCGAGACTGGAGGAGGACAGGTGAGAAAGAGAGAATAGAGCCCAACAAGATACTAATTTCTTTTTCATCTGGCTTAGCAGCAATACGCTTCCATATAATGATGATAAAGGAGACGATAGAAAATGTAAATGTGAAAAAATACAGTACACGATATAAAGCATTGTAACCAAATTTCAGAATTACTTTCTTCATAGTGAAATACCCCTACAATACAGTACCATGAATGTAAATGCTATGTACATAGACATATCATGGCCCGTGTAGTTATTATGCGTACACGTGTTAATGGACATTCTTTATTGTTTTCTCATATTTCAGAACCACACATAAAACGTCAATAAAAATCTGCCTGGACTGTAAAGACATCTGGTTAAGGTCTTATCGGACAACCTGCAGCGGGCCAGTTACCCTTCAACCAGTCAGAATAGCTTTTACAGGTTGAATCTGCTTTTTTTTTTTTTTCAGTACAAAATACCAAATTTTATACTCTCTCAGCCAGTAGGGTTTATTCAAAACACCATCTCTTAATGAAGAATGAAAAATGGTGTTTTGGAGAATATTTGTACAATGTGTTTTAAATCAGCAACTCATTGCCATTAACTCTTATTCTTCTTTGGGCCTTTCTCCCCAAAGGTCACATGTTTATGGTGGGCTGCTCCATGGGCCCACTGCTGCACTACTGGTACCTCTGGCTGGATGGAGTGTTTGTGGGCAAAGCTCTAAAAACAGTGGGAAAGAAGGTTCTGGTGGACCAGGTGGTCTGCTCTCCGTTTTTCGGGATGTGGTATTTTCTAGGTGAGAATTTCAAAAATTATTGGCATTAAGCAGCCTGTCTTAAAACATATCAGAGTGGGTGGAGTTCAAAGGTCGTCTTTGATAACAGCTTGGATTTGAATGCGGTTTTATTTATGAATGTCAGTCATGTCCTTAGCTGAATTTAGTTTTAATGAAACGTGGTACTGACGTTCATCTGACAGAAAACTCTGTTTATTGCAGGTATGGGTCTCATGGAGGGACACACTTTATCTGAAGGATGGAAGGAGTTTAAAGACAAGTTTGTGGAATTTTATAAAGTAAGTACACCTGTCAGGTGTCACCTGAGGAGCTGGAGTCAGCAGATCGGTGCTAATGTACTCACATTGTCGTCTACTCATCACATCAGAGGTTCCTGTTTGTTCTTAACCACAGATAAGAATTAATTTAGCTGGGTTTTTTTTTGTCCATGTCATTCTCAGCCATGCTAGCAGTGTGGCTCTGGGGAAGTCAATGTCAGTCTGCCACTCTAATCCCGACTGAAATATCTCAACAATTATCTGAATGATTGGCATGAAATTTAGCACAAATATCCGTAGTCCCCTGGGGATAAATCCCACTGACTTTGGTCATATCCTGAGTATTCCTCAGCTGCACTTTGTGTCAGTTGCTAATTTTAACATGCTAACAAGCTAACCTAAGAGTGCATTTTCAGCATCAAACAGCTCTCTACAATCATTTTTTGAGTTACTACTGACCCTCTGAAGTGTAATAAGTGTAGCTGATGTGTGACAATAATTTCTGATTATCACATTATATATTAATGACTTCTGATACCTTTTTGTTAATCTAATAATGTTAAATTTGTGAAAACAGATATTTTATTTAACAGCAAGCTCAAACAGACAGTTTAACAGTGTTTACTCTGCAATTATTCTGTTTATGCTCATGTGTTGTTCTTGCCTGTAGGCGGACTGTTGTGTTTGGCCTGCTGCTCAGATGATCAACTTCTACTTTCTCGCACCCAAATTCCGAGTCGTGTACATCAATTGTGTCACCTTAGGGTGGGACACCTACTTGTCGTACCTCAAACACAGAGTAAGTGAGCTTCAGAGGAGAGTCAATGTAAATTCTGACTCCTGGATAGTTTTCATGTCTTTTTTAAGAGAATGTGTTTCATTTTTTACTTATTATATATGAGGCACCGATTGTAAAGTTTTAGAGCTATATGTATGTGGAGAAATGTTGCTGTTACGTTCAGTTATAATTGTATGACCATTTAACACCATTTATTTTTTTGCCTCAGTGAAGGTCAAATTTAAAAACTTTGCCACTAATAAAGAAAAAATAGAAGAGAACAAGCTTTCTAGTTTCTCAGTGATTAAAAATTCAAGTTATATTGATAATATTGATGCATGTAGCTCTTGGTTCTGTTGTGTTGACAGGATGACAGCCACCTCACTGAGTTGGTATCAGACGGCAGTGCTTTAAATGTACAGCTGGGAGCACTCCCACCATCCAAACCTCTGGAGGAAAAAGCTTAGAGACGGCGTTCAAGCTCGACTGTGGAGTCCATCATCGAGGCTAATGTACATTTTGCTGTTTTTTCTTTTCTGCATTTGCAAAATGTTGCAGGACTGTTTAACAGATGATCTTTCTCTCCGATGAACTGTTCCTCTCTGAAGTTTCAAACAGCCACATTTCTTTTTGAACTGTGAGGAGCTGTGGATGTTTACATGGGAGTGCTGGAACACTTTTCCCTTTGTGTTTATGGAGTTTCAACTCCTGTGCCTCACTTAAAAAGTTCCTCTAATGTTCAGAGGACAAAAATGTCTGCCTCTAACTAATATTACAGATATTACCATTTATTTTCATAATTTTCTTCTTCAAATAACAGTTTGTTTACATAACACCACTGATGTTTTTTATGGAAAAAAATAATAAATTATTATCTGTATACTAAATGCTTGGGGGGTTTCTTTTATTTCACAGTCTGAGATATGTCAGTCACTAGCAACAACATGCTGCATTGATGAATTTTTATTTTTATTTGTTATTACGTTATTATTTGCAGTATCAGGTAAAAAAAATCCCTTTTGTTGCCTCAGAAGACCAAAATGTCCTCTGCTAAAACTGCCATAAAAATAGTAAATATTAATATTATTTTCCTCTTCACTGAATTAATTTAGTGACCAAATTTTCATTTATTTTCAGAATTTTAACCCCTTAAATGCTAGGGTCGGGCCATCGCTTCTGTAATGATACATCCTGGCCTGAGAAGCAATAGTGAGTCGCTGTAGCCTCTAGTGAGGAAGAAGAAGAAGAGGAAGAAGAAGTTTAGCCGGCTGGAGCAAACTGTCAATAGAAACCATGGATGTATTATAGTGAAGATGGATAAAGTGTAAAAGTTACAGTCTCAGTAACTTAGAAACACAGGAAAATGACTGTTATCTCCATCACAAGCAGCTCCTGCAAAGAAGCAACGTTATGAAGCAAAGATAAGAAGAGACGCAAGAAGAAGCAAAACTGGAGTAAAAATTGGTGTGGCTCTCAAAAGCTGCATTGCTTGGAGTGTAAAAAGATGCAGTTTGATGCTGAATTGAAATGTTTCTTTTAGACTGGTAACTAACATCTAACGGTGACTATATACTGAAAACTTTAGTGTGACTAATGACAACACTAACTGTAGCCTTACAGATCGCGATTTATAAATGATGTAAATTGTAAATTGTATTTGTATGGACACAGTAGTAGACTGACAGTTAAAGGGTGAAATACTGCTCCATTGCCTACTTGGTTGGACTGGGTGGCTGGAACTTACGTAATGCACCTTTAACCCTTTAACACCTGTATCACCATCAGTTTCTTGTGCTGTGTTCAGACACCTTTTACAAGCTTTTAACCCTCTGAAACCTGAGAAAATTGTTTACATTTCTCTTAAAACATGAGACAAGTTATACTGAGCAATTTGGCAAGAAGTATCCAGCAAGAAACGTAACAAGAAATAATTAAAAGGTGTCCAAAAATGACAAGAAAATTAGCTAGAGGTGATTATTTGATATTATCAAAAAACAGAAATAGAAAAAATACCCTGAAAACCACATTTATATAAAGTTTTTGTTTCTTATTTTACTTTTCTTGCAACTTTTAACTAATTTCTTGCAAATATTGTTCGTCTTATTTTCAGATAATTTTCTTGTAACATTTTACTAATTTCTTGCAAATTTTGGGGGCATCTCTTGATAAGCTGATCGTCTCTTCTGCTGTTTTTATTTTTGTTTTATTTTTTGACAGAATTTCAATTTGCTTAGTTTTTAAGGGGTTAATGTGTCTGTCTTATTTGTTGATTTATTTATATCTGGATAATGTGCACTCCTGTAGGAAGATTGAAGGATTAAAAGCTCAAAAAAAAGCGTTTTCACTGTCTGACAGTGATTCTCTTTTTATCACACCCAAAGCATGGCCATATAACAAAACCTTCAGCAACACACTTCAGTTTAAGTTCTAGTCGATGAGTGTTTGTAGTGTGAAACTCACATCATTGATACAGTGAAAGATTTAAACTGTCCAGCAACCAAACAAGTGGCATTCATTTTGTTTATCATAACATCATACAGTATATGTGACATGCAAAAATATTGATGTGAAATAGCTGCTATGTTTTATCTTTATCCTATTAACAGGTAGAAACTTTGCCCCAATATAGACTCAGTGTTACGCTCTGTGTTCATGTCAAATGTATTTGCGCTCATTTTATTCCTTTTTGAAATTATTATTTGGAGTTTAGTTAAGACCCTTCCCAGCTCAAAAAACAGCTTGACCAGTTTAAGATAGCTGGTGTATCAGCTTGTTTGACCAGCTTGAGGCATGTTTTTGCATAATTTAAGCTAAAACCAGCTACCACCATACACTGGTTTTTTAGCAGTTTTTTTTCCCAGCAGGGTTATGATTTTTTCAAACTAATTCAGCTTTTTTAATGTTTTCCATACAGTGGGCATAGCAATTATTCAAATTTCAAAATTTTTAAACATCCAGCCTTCACACCACAATTTCTTGGGAAATTTATTTAGATTAGAGCCCTCAGCAGAAAGCTGGAAGAGTGATGTAACTGATGTTTTAAATACTAAGCAAATATTTGTTCACACCAACCTAGCATATGGAGCACTCCTCCTCAGTCACAGGCACATTTCATGACTACAGAATGTGTATTTTTGGGTTTTTTTTGTGTTGAACTGTCTGTGTTGGAGGTGCAGCATCCTTTGAAGGTGGGGCCATCTATGTCTAGACTTCTCATTGGGATACTAATACACATTCATCCTCCTTGTAGAGTAGTCTTATGGACTTGCTGGGTTTTGTTAACATTCAGTTGATTCTGCTGATGAAAGTCCTGAGCTGAGACACGTAATAAGCAAATAAGGAAGACAAAGACTATATTGAAAGTTAGTCAGCTTTCCCACAGTGAGAGACGGGGAGCTTTTTGTCTTCCACTCATGACAGTACTCTCTCTGAGGTCCAAACATCATGTTTCAACGGTTGACTAAAGAGTTTGTCGTTCGAATACGGTTCAACTGGCGACCATTTTTCCAGGGCCGAGCTCTGCTGCTCACAAACACCCTGAGCGGAGGAGTCATGCTGGGGCTGGGAGACATCATGCAGCAGAGCTGGGAGATCTACAAAAAGCCAGACAGAGTCCGAGACTGGAGGAGGACAGGTGAGAAAGAGAGAAAAGCAGATACAAGAATTGTCAACACTGCATTGTGGGAATAGTTCACTGCATTTAATTTAAATTATAATTTTTAGATTTTGAATTGTGACCTGGTGCCTACATTTTGTGTTTTTCTTTGCATTAATTAAGACATGTCCATCATGAACTGTTGCCAAAAGGCATATTGGTGAAACACATGCCTTTAGCTGTGCAACAGTGATGATTCAATTAAAATCAGATTTCTGCAGAGATAAATCAAACTCAAACAGGCTTAGTGTTCTGTCACACTGTCTTCAAAAGGAGTAGCAGGAGCAACTGGCTTCTATTGCCAAAATGCTCCACTGAAAGGTTCAGGTTTCTAATGAACAATGTTAATGCACTTTCCTTTTTTAGCTTTCTATTTATTCGTTGTATCTATTTATTCAGTGTATGCAGGAATCACTGATATTGTTATTGTCTGCTCACTGTTTACATTGTAGTATTAAGGCACTTTCACACTTTTTTGTTGCATGTGCTAAAAAAAAAGTTTTCTTGGATTCATATTCAGCAGATTTGAACAGAGTGTGCATCTTGTTGCTGTCAAACGCCTTACAATTAATGATGCAATGCAGTCTGATTCAACATCTGGTCAGACCCTTATATTTTGATGAGAACCTGTGCAGTACATACAAGATATAATGTTATATTTAATCCATAAAATGTCTATTTATTTAAATAAAAAAGAATAAACCTGATATTTGGGATATTCGTGTAATGTCGTGAATTTTAATGACTGACATATTGCAATTAATTATTTATTTTTACCTTGACTTGCTCTCCCTAAAGGTAAAATGTTTACATTTGGCTGCTCCATGGGCCCAGTGCAACACTACTGGTACATCTGGCTGGACAGATTGTTTGTGGGTAATGGTCTCAAAACGGCGGGTAAGAAGGTTCTGGTGGACGCACTGGTCGGCGCTCCAATTACAGGGCTGTGTTTTTTCATGGGTAAGTAGTATTTCAGAATTTATTTGGCACTAAGCAGCCTGCCTTAAGACGTGGGTGTGATGAAACAAAAGACAATGTGTGTCAATATCAGAGTGTTTTGAGTTCAAAGGTCATCTGTGACAGCTTGGATTTGAATGAGTTTTTTTCGTCGGTGTCAGTCATGTTTTATAAGAGTTCCTCCAGACATTATCTGAAGTTGGTTTTGATAAAAATGTGGTGCTAACACACAATAACTCTTTTTATCGCAGGCATTAGTCTCATGGAAGGACACACTTTATCTGAAGGATGGAAGGAGTTTAAAGATAAGTTCTGGGAATTTTACATGGCAAGTACACCTGTCAGGTCTCACCTGAGGATCTGGATCAGCAGATCAGTTCTGATGTAGTCTTTGTTCCCAACCACATTTAGTTATCTTTGCAGCCTTTTGTTTTTTTTGCATTTATAACTGTGTGTGTCTTGTCTTTGCTTGTGTCCTTTGGTGTTCATAAACGACACATGAAGAAAGCAGAATTGCCGCCCTGCAGTTTTATGCCTCCGTGCACGAGTCAAGTTACACTTACAGTTTACATCTATGTGTGTGAAAACATGGATGTGTCACACACTTCTTTACCTCAGTATCACAGAGGATCTGTATAATCAGCACAGTTCCAAGCTGGACACCAAAGATAAGTGTCACCAATTCAGTATCTGACCAAATGTCTCCCCTTCAGTTCCTGAGATATGACACAGAATAATGGCAAGGAAAGTGTTTTATGCAGAATATTATTATGTCACAGTGAAGTTGACCTTTGACCTTTTATCATAATTAGCATAATCATTTTTGAGTTATGGCCAAATACATGCTTTGTTAAGGTCACACTGACCTTGGCCTTTGACCTTCGACCACCGAATTCTAATCAGTTTATTTTTCAGTCCAAGTGGACATTCGTGTCGCTGAAGGTGAAGTGCAGCCTCATAAAGTTCACTAAACTCTTTCTATTTGTCAATACGACCTCATGAAATGCAATTGGTATAATTAATTTCAATGAACAGTCATTTGTTAGACAGTCGGTCAGTGAGTTGGCTGTTACTTTTCATTTGTTCAGCTGTATTTGCTATTTTAAAGCAATATTCATCAATATAGTAAAAAGGATGTTTATTGTTGCTGCTGCCTCTTATTTGACTCGGTATGATAATAATATGATTTCCTCTCAGTGATGAGGTGTACTGTTTTTGAGCACGTTCCAAATGTCTTGTGGACCAATCAGACTGCTTGGTCGCAATTACCTGTCGTATAATTGTGATAAGCCAAACCTGTCTCCTAGAAATTTCATATGTTACTTAACTGCTAAAATTACGTTGTTGTGGCAACGTAATCTCTGCCTGGATTATGTACAGGGATGTTTCTTTGAGATAATGAAACACTACATTCATATCCAGCGTAGATTTGGGAAGAAGGTGGTTGGGGAGGATGACGTGTTCACAGTATCTTGACAACAGAACTTCAGGTTTGCGTCCAAACATTCCATCTCAGGTTTAGTCAACAAATGCATTTTGGATAAGTTTAGGGACAGATCGGAATTTTGGTTAAATGTTAATTATAAAAAGAGAAAAAAAAGGTAACAAAATAATAACACTGTATTCACGACAAGTGAATACCATATTGCAAGATTGTCATTTGTGGCACAAAACAGCTAAAATATGTTGTCAGTGAAAATTTTGCTGATTCAGTCTCAACATTTTTGCAACTTTCTTGGTATATTGATTCGCAACATTTTTTCAATAGAAAAAATAATTTGCTCAACATTACATTTCCCTCAAAATGCCATTTTTGTTTTAAGGAAGATGCTAAATATATTTATTAATGACTTCTGAGATTTTTTTTTACAATGTTTAAGACAATAATTAAAAAAAAGCTCACTGGCAGTTTCCTCTAAATTAATTCCAAAAAAGACATTTTGGTTAATTGCCAGCTAAAAGTGACAGTTTCAACAGTGTGTGCATTGTGTAATCACTTCAGCTTTGTTTATGCTCATCTGTGTTGTTCTTGCCTGTAGGCAGAGTGCAGTGTTTGGCCTGCTGCTCAGATGCTCAACTTCTACTTCCTCTCACCCAAATTCCGTGTCGTGTTCATCAACTCTGTTGCCTTAGGGTGGGACACGTACCTGTCCTACCTCAAACACAGAGTAAGTCAGCCACAGGGGATTTAAAGGAATTTCTGCATCCTACATAGTTTTCGCTTCTTCTATAAAGACAATGTGTTTTATCGATTACTAATTATGTGACCATTTATTTTTATATTTTTGCCTTAATGAACGTTAGATTTAAAAAAACTTTGCTACTAATGGAGAATTAGGAGAGAGCAATATGTCAGTCTGCTGCACTATTTCGCTGCTCATGTTGTTAACTGTGTCTGTCAGAGTTTGCTTCTGGCAGGGATATTGCTGATATGTATTTGTTTCTGTTGTGTTGACAGGATGACAGTCACTCCACTGAGTTGATATCAGACAGCAGTGCAGTGAATGTGCAGCAGGAAGCGCTCCCACCATCCAAACCTCTGGAGGAAAAAACTTAGAGATGAAGTTCTTCTCAACTGTGAGATCATTCATTGAGGCCAAAGAATATTTTGTGGGCAGGACTGTTTAACAGATTATCTTTCTTTCCAATGAGCCGCTCATCTGAAGTTTTTTTTAAAGATTTTTTTTTGGGGGGGGTCTTTAGTCTTTATTTAATAAGACAACATACGCATGAAAGGGGGGAGAGAGAGGGGATGAAATGCATTAAATGATTGAGGTTGGAATTGAACCCGCACCTGCTGTGGTAGGGACACAGCCCATGCACATGTGCACATGGGGTTCCCGCTCCACCAACTGAGCCGCTGGGTGCCCCAGTTGCTTTGAAATTTAAAATGACCACGTCATTATGAACTGTGAGAAGTTGAGGATGTTTAAGTGGAAGTGCTGGAACACTTTCACCTTAATGTCTGTAGAGTTTTTCTATGTCTCTGTCCAGTTTGTCCATCTATTTATGTCTGAATGATGTGCACTCCTGAAGTATATTATATCCACATTCAGTAACTGTTCATGAAATTTTCATAAAACGTGTGCATTGACTTTCCTGTAGTACCTCGAATTGTTGTCTTCCATTTTTCTGAGAATAATAAAGTTTGGACAAGCTTTGCGAAAATTGCATTTAATATATGTTGCATATGAGAATGTTTAGACATACCTTGGAGATTATATAAATTATGAAGCAATAAATAATTTATCAGGAAAGACAAACCTTGCATTTAATATCATTGATTTACTTTTGATACTTACGTACAGTAAACATTAGATTCTGTGAGACTTTTACTCAATTAATATTCCAAAAGGCGACTTTAACTTCTACCAAAGTCATTTTTTGGCAAGATATCCCTACTTTTACTCAATTTTGGCTGTCAGGTACTGCATCCACCACTGCCTTTATTTAGTTTATGTCATTTTGTTTCATTCAATGTTTTTTTCATATTAATGCCCTGAGTAAATACACAGATAATGTTCAGAGGTTGTAATGTCTTTATATACCAACTTTTACCAAAATATGTATTGTTTTATTCCAGCCGCCTGCACTCAAGCATAGTTACCACTTTCAGCCACTAGAGAGAGTGTAGTGCTGCTGTCAGGTGTCAACAGAGAGGGCATGTGCATGGCACTGTGGTGCTTTACTGCTCGGCTGATGATTGAGGTGTAGCCATACATCCATGGGTGTAGCCTACAATGTGCCACCATGTCTGTTTGTTTAACAGGTAAGCAGAAATATAAAATGGGTAATGAGCTGAGACTGATGTAGCACAGCGGCGGGGGGTTTTAGACATGTTAGGAAGGTTGCCCTTTAATTCCTGCTTTGTGTGTGACAGCCTAACTTTGTTGTTATCTGAGTAAAATAAGCAGCTTAGCTAACTTTTGCTGTAAGGACCCCACGGTGCTACTTTTTGCATGGGATTTGCTTGTACCCGTCTGTTCATGTAGTAATAATGAAATGGAGCAACAGTATTATTTTGTGCAATCTGTGTCATCAGCTCATTTTTGTTAAACCGTCAGATGTAAACAGCCAAGACCACGTGTCCCATGGATCTTTAAAAAGTCTAAAAAGGCATTAAATTAATTCATCTAAAAATATAACTGGCATTAAATCAACCTTTCAAAAGTCTTAATTTTTTTCTGACATTGTATTGCAGAAGTTCAAAATAAAGTTATGAAATAATAATTAATCAAATGCCTCTTGCGTTAACATCACCAAAGAGTCATGTTTTATGTTACAATAATAAAATAAAAATAAAATAAAATGGAATTACCCCATGACCTCAAGTAATTGATGGCGATACGTTTTTTTACTTCAATATTGACCACTGAAAAACTGGTCATAAATTAAAGTGGCATTAAACAGAATTTAAAAGTCTTAAGTCTCACTTGCTGTAAATTGTAGGAATCCTGGACAGGGCTTTTTCATTGTACTGTGGCTTGCTTTAAAGCAAGGCTGAACAGAAATGTGTAACGATATACCACTATGTCTCTGTATTTTGCAGAAAAGCCAAGTAAAAGAGGAAAATAATCATAACGCTGACTTTTTATTCAAATGTAAAACAACTGGCTCAAGCAGTGACCAAACAACAATGGACACTCGATTTGTAGCAGGGAACATCTTCTTCATCACCAACAGAGTCAGTTGATAAATCAAGATTTTGCCAAATCTGGTTGGAAGAACAATGAAAATGTCTCTTCCTCCAAGAAACTCTGTGAGTCCATCCTCTTGCTCATGTGTAATTGTTTTTATTGACTCGATTGCTGAATTAACTTCCCTTATTGCTGTGTTTCCTCTCCTAAAGTTAGAGTTAGTGCTTGTTGCTTCGGGAGCCACCATTACTGTGCTGCCTGCATTTTATATTACCAACTATTCACTGTTATATATTGTTACAACAGTAAACAATATCTACACTTAAGTAGTTTTCATGAAATAGATGCTACATTCTTGATATCGACAGTTCATTTTCAATCTCACCGCCAAGGTCCAAGGTCAAGGTGCAGATCCCTGATTGGCTGCCTACATTGTCAGCTACAGTTCAGCCCAGATTGGATTTTAATTTCTGCAAAGTGTTTGGAGCAGCAGAGAGTCCAGACTGAAACACAGAGTGAAACCATATTTTATTCTATGCAGTTTATGAATGAAACAGAATGATATTGTTTTTTCAGGACCGATACAGATACCGATTATTGGTAGTCAGTGAGACCAGTAACTATTAAAAACAGTCAGTTTTGAACCAATATGCATTTACAATAAAGATGAATGTATGTCTTTTGAAATTAAGAATTTGGAAAATTCATAAACTCAAACACAAAAATGTCTTATTGCCTTTAGCAAATGTTTAATCAAAACCGAAACTTTCAACATCATATACAGCAAGTTCCCAGCAACTTTTTTTTTTAAAAAGTTCAATGAAAATTTCAATAGAAAAAGAATAAGTAAAAATAGCTCCCTGAAGTTTTTCAAAGTAAGAGTTCCTCCCATGCTGACACTTTCTTTACATGAATTGCAGACTGCCTTCACTGGTGTTGGTTGAGTGTAATATGCACACTTTCATTAATTAATTTTACTGGCAATTATTAAAAAAAACAAAACCTAATACAGATCATTGGCAATATGCCAGATATCTGTCCTGATTATCAGCCAGGCTGATAATCTGTGGACCCTTAATCAGGATGGTCGACTTGTCACCAGGCACGAATTCACAAAAGCGATAAGCGACTGCTGCATAAACAACAATGTTAACTGAAAAGAGAATTTTCAGCAGGGAAACAGCTTTTTTTTAACCTGCTCTACTTCACATTTTTGACATTAAACAAACAAACTTTACACATCAATCACTGAATGGATTTCTGTTATTTTCAGAGAGCAATATTTGTTACTTTTGCCCAAAAGGTCAATCAAAATTAGAAAAAAAAAACATGTCCATTGAATGTCTGTCACTTTAAATAAAGAGCAAATACAGAACATTGTTTAAACATTGACCAACCAGCCTAAAGGATTTCATGTGTACCAACCCAGCGTGCAGAGCACTCCTCCTCAGGTGCTCAACACATCCTGCTGTCAAGGATGTAGACTGTGTGTGTATTTGAATACTGTCGATATGACTGCCAGCCTTTTCCTCTCAACATGCCTGCAGCGATGTACCTCACTGTGCTGCTGTCCCTGTTTGCAGTGACAGTCTGTAAAGGTAAGTTAACATTTTACACTTTTACCTGTTGAACTGACGTGTGAATTTATGTGAGAATTTGAATTAAACGTCATCTTGAAATCTTGATGCAAAGTTATGCAAATAGGAAACTTCCTGCGGCAGGAGGCAGGTAAATTGGATGTAGTTTTCTTCTCAGGGAATCATTGTATTTTGTACAATTTTAATACCTACAACAGCAATACCTGAGGCCAGGATTACATTCAAATTTGGACAAATATCATCCCTGCAGAAATAGAGAAACCTTTATATTTAAACAATATATTGCTGTCTGTTGCTGTAAAATACAAGTTTTTCCATCTGTATTTTCTACAATACTGAATGAAGAATTAACTGCTATTTGTAAACAATAAGCGGAAGTTAAAGTAGCCTGAATGGTAAGGTCACGCCTGGGTGGAGACTAAAGCAAATATTTAATCAGTGAAAGTGATCCTAAACTTAACTTACTGTGGTGTCTGCGACTTATGCAAACACTTATATGTACACAGACGTTCGATGCCAGCTGACTGCCAGCTTTTTGTCTGCATCATCAGTAAACAAACATCATTACCTGTCAGTTGATTTGGCTTTAGTAAACACACCGCAGAGTTAATGGCCTAATCTGAACCTCAAACTGAACTGCGCCTTCATGACTTGAAAAACAAAATTAGTTGAGGAAACAATCTCACCTCAAGTTGCATTTAGAGGCTGTTAAGGAGCTCGAATCCATCTCATACATATATTTCCAGTGACAGGCTGCAAGCTGCGTGGGTGGGCATACTCATATCACCTGCACTCACCACTAACAGCAGAGCACTGCACCTTTTTTTAAAGACCATTAGCAAACCAACCAACCAAAGAATAGTGTATAAGAAAACAGTCATTTCTAATTACATGTTCGAAAAGAAGTGGGAAGAAATGTGACTTATTTAATACCACCCACTCTCCGTTATTCATTAGCTAATAATTCTGCATATACTTCCTTATTTAACTGTAACATGTTACAACATGGGGTGAAAACTGGCTGTGGTTTTGAATTACAAAGATGTGTAAATTTGGCAAACTTGTTTACTTTTAATGTCATTTTCAGTCGTAACTATTCTTCACAGTCATAAAGATGTAGAGTTAATCATGCTAGTGCGAGTTATCTGGCGTTTCTGTTGTGCTTATTTTGTGAATTGTGTTGCTTTGCTAAAGTCTTTGATAAACCAAATCTGCCATCACTGAAGCTAAACTATGTGCTGCTATGGAGGGAGCTGTAATGAAACACATTTAAGCCACCTAAAAAAATCCATTTCAATTTAAGTGTACACTATATTTGAATATATGCTTCAAGTCCCCATTGATAACAGCTGTCTTGTGGTAAAGCAGTGAAAATATTCCAAACATAGCATATACATCTATATTTAGGTGTCAGTATCAGCAAGACAAAGAAAATAATAAGTGGTCCGCCCTCAACTTTGCATCTCACTCACATCGAAACCAAACATCTAAAATAATCGACAGTTTCAAATACCTCGAAGTGACACTGGACTCAACTTCAACCAGCACACTAATGACATCATAAAAAGGAGAGCCGCAAAGGCTATCAGCCATCCGCAAGCTTAAAGCACTATATGTTGCACCCCTGTCTCCTCCTTTTATCATGTTACCAGTTACTAATAAGGCCAAACTCACACGCATAAACAACGCTGCTGCCAGGATAATTGGTGTCCTCACACCCAACCTCACAGAGTTAAACATCAGGGTCACTGCACGCCTTGTTACTTCAAGAGAACAGGATGTCACACACCCACTGTATCACCACCTCACCCCTCTGCCTGAGTGTGCACTCCTGTCTGTGTTGCTACTGTGATGTTGTCAGTGTTGTTACTGTGTACCATTTTATAGTATATGGTGTAATCCATGTTGTTACTGTTGTATTTGCTTTGGTCTGATTTTGTAGAGTTCTGGGAAAAGAAATCTCCTCTGTGGGCAATTAAGCCTAAGTCTGAAAAATAAGTATAAAACAGGTTTGTTTTTTTTTAAGTATAAAGAAGCAGAAACTGAAGAACTTTAAGGTTTGTATGCGACAATCAAAACATTTAGCAGAAACCATTATTTGCTCTGTAAAGATAAAGCGGCTTAATGGCGCCTGACTGCGTGTGCATGATAGTGCATGTGTGTATCCCACTGGCTAGCTCACTGCTACTGCTTTGCACTGCACTAGTTACTGCTGATATTGGGGCGCCCTGGTGAACACCGTGAGCTCTGTCAACACTGTTGCTGTTGTTAAGCGCTGTTTATGGAGTTAGCACTGTCAGCTGCTAGCCGCTGGCTCAGCCACCTTTATGTTGAGAGGCACGCCCCAACAATTCATAGGCTCTGAATTTCACCTTTAAAATGTTGCCGTTTGGCCCTGGCATACTGATAACGCAAATATTAGACATGAGTTAAAAAGTTTAGTCACTTTTCTATTCATATACTACAATTATTGGAAACACACACAAATATAAGCAGGAACAGCCTTCCTTGTGTCAAATCAGATTGGCTACTCAACTGTTTACTTATTAAACATTGTTTTCTTTGTATTTAAACACTTGCATAAGTTAAAGTATATCTCTGATTTATTGCAGTATATGTTTATTTGAAGTAATGTCAAAATGTTGAAATGTAAAAAGAAATTAACTTCAAGATTTAAGAGGTTGGATAATTATTTATTGTTATTTATTATTTATATTTGTTTTAATTTTTTATATTATTTACTGAGACACCTTTACATGGACATGAATAACCTATTTAAGATCAGGTTTTTGGAGTATTCTGTTTATGTGTTTGAGCATATTCTTTTAATGAGAAACCTGAATATGCAAGCTGGAGTACCCTGAAAGAAACTGGTGTGTGAATAACCTGATTTCTCTGCTCATGTGAACACCATATCCCGAATATAATGATAACCAGGATAAGCCTCATAAACAGGTTATTAATGTCTGTGTAACAGCGGTCAGAGAGGAAAAACTGGGCGAGTCCAACAGCAGTACTGTGTTTGTACATGTTGTGTCATTAAAATAAAGCTAATTTGTGGTGGCAGTGGGCCCTAGTCACCTCTTTAGCAAAGATCACATGATTTCCAGCTATGCCCCTGCCGTTAGTTCAAAACATCAGCTTTGTTATCAACTTTGAAAAAAGCCGACAAACTCTCCACTATTGTCTCCTCAGGGGTGAATGCTGCGCATCTGCACAGAGTTTTAATGCTGTCTATTCCTTTACAGACACCACCATTACTTCTGCAGTCAAAAAGACAACAGGGATAACCACAAGTGCTGCACAGTCAACCAGTTTGGCTGCTACCACAAAGGATAAAGTCAGCCTATTCAGTACGACAACCGCCAACAACGCACAACAGCCTCTGACAACAACACACAAGACGACCGCTGCAGTCACTTCACAAGAAGTGTTATCATCACCCTCACCCGCAACTTCCCCCCATACACCCAACATGACAGCGGAAACATTTCCAAATGTCACACCTCCTCAGACTACAACAACCAACCAGACATCCAGCGCAACAGTTTCACAAAGATCAGCACTCCCACCAGCATCAGAAACGCCAAATGCCACTGTAACCATCACTGTGAACGCAACCAGCCCAGGTCAGACTGCTGTCAGAGCTGAGGGTTTTTTCATTTTTTTTCTGAATCTGAGAACAATGTTTAAATCTAAAACAAAAAATCTGCACCTCTATAAACAGGGAAAATGTGACAAAATTAGGAACCTGCAACATTTTCCCTTATTTAGTCCTTTGTGGTTGTTTTTGGAGTGAAAGAGAGGAGCCAGGTGGAGTTTCATTAAGCAGTAAAATAACAGGATGTAAATCACTTTTATTCAGATTAAAGCTGCATTGATCAGTTTCACAAAATAGTCATTTTTTTCTGGGGAATTTCACTGCTGACTGTCATACATTTTGCACTAAGAGAGTTCTCTACTGGCAAATTTAAAGTTGCAATTATTTCACACTTTTTAACTGAAGTAGATATATGGCTTGTGCAGTTTTTTTGAGTAGCAAAGACGATGGGTTTTTGAAATGCTGGACCTAGGATGTGTGGTGCCCTAGACGAACTTCCCCATGATTATTATTATAATAAAAACAATTGGGGCTGGGTAGGCCCCCCCTACCCCCCTCTATATGGGGCCCTTGGTTGTGTATGTCGCCCTAAAGAAGATCTGCCACTGACTTTTTGGGATTGTTTCACCCTCAGGTCTCCCACAGGAATGGGGAAAAGGTGACTTGGCAGCAAATCCCGGCCTCGTGGCCATCCTTTGCATCTTCTCTATCATCTTTATCCTTGTGCTGGTGGTTGCCACCGTGAAATGTATCCGATCACCGAGGTCCAACTTTGAGAGGCTCGAAGACGTGCCAATGGTGAGTTTGAAAACAGGAATCTGATGTTTTAACTGATGTTAAACTTTTAAAATGTTGTAAATACTTAAATGTAATCTTTACTGAATTGAGAACACATAAGGATGACACCGAAAAAGGTCTTAAAAGTGTTTTAATTTGTTTTTAGCCATGCAAGCAGCGTGTTGTTCAGTCAGTTGGTTGGTTGATCCAGAATGAAATATTTCAGAAACTGTTGCATGGAGTTTGTACAGACATCTATAGTTTAAGGTGGATTTATTGTGATCTAATTGGTGATCCCTTACCTTTTCATCCGGTGCCATCATAAGGTCAAAACTTCAATCTGTCAAATTAATGACCAAATACCTGCAAAAGTGCATTCCTGTTGTAGACATGGCATTTTGACATAACCCTTGAATATTTTTTTCAATTGTAACTACACTTACATCAGACACGTGCAGATTTCAACTCCAAGCGAAGATGGAAGCTAACAAAGTGTATGAGACAATAAAAACCCAAAAAATAATACACATTAAACAGGGGCAATTATGAGACGATGGGCCCCTAGATACAGAAATGTAAACGTCCCCCTCACCTCTCCTTCACAGGAGCAAGACTCACAGACTTTGTGGTGGTTATGCATCACTTTGTAGTCAATATACATGATTTGTGGGTTTTTCAGTCTCTTTGAGGTAATTTTGTGTAATTTTGTTAAAAATTGTTTTGTCACCTTGAGTCACTTCCTGGTCAGCACAAACTACTTTTACAATTTGACATTTTGCAAGTGAAAGTCAGGGCCCCTCCCCCGACCCTATGGGCTGCTGGGCCATGACAGTAAACATTGAAGATATGACATGAATATAGTGAAGTTTAAAGCCACGTGTGTCTAAGTTGCTTAACTTTTTTTTTTACCAGCGGGGGGCGACACTTGCTCACATGTTCCGGTATGTAGATAATTATGACAAGGTGTGACTCTGGCAGAAGTGCAGTATTTTGCTGTACAGGGACGTCAGCCCTTCATTCTCTGTCAGCCCTGGCAGTGCTTAAGAGCTGGCATTCAAAACATTTTCAACCTCCACCTGTCATCTTCTTCCTTTTCCTCTCAGCTGTGGGCACAGTGGTTTGCTGCTCTATCTTTTACACAAACAGGAAGTCTGTCTGGATTTTCATTATGTGAAAAAGTCTCAGAAACAGGACACTGTGTGGTAAGCATGCACTTTCTGCAGAAATTAAAGCTTATCGTCAGCGCTGCATCACTTCTTCTGAGGTCATTTCAGATGATAGTTAGATAAGGCAACAGGTCTCTACCGTGTGAGACAAATGCAAAGCACTCAGAATAACACTACTGACACCAGCTTTATCTCTAAATCTTTATTGCCACAGGAGTGTAGCTGCTGTAAATAGCTTTCAGGACGTTGTGTTGGATTTGAAGTGTGCTTCGTTTGAACATATGCAGGAGTGCATATGGGTCCAAACACAAAAACAGCTGATTTTGCAAACTTAGCAGGTGAAGAAGAGCAGATAACTTGCATGGTTAATGGGTGTCTTTTGAGTCTGTCTGCAGGGTTCAAAGTGACATTGGGAATTGTTGTAAGTATAATTAATATAAAATGAGTGTTTTTTATTAAAATATCCCCTTATTATTTCATCTCCTCTTCAGTCATGTCAAACTCAGCTTAAATTTGAGCAATAACATAGCAGAGAAGTTCGAAAGCAGAACTGTCTCTAAAGGTCAGGACAAAGGTGTAAATGACAGGCCCAGTTGGCACCATTTTAGTGACCAAACCTTGATTTTCTTTCTGTATCCGATTACAAACCAGAACTTTAATGTTTTGCAAAATGTCGCAGTTTACCAAATCAGTCCCTAAAATGAAATAAAATTCGCATAAGTTC
Organism: Plectropomus leopardus; assembly: GCF_008729295.1. NCBI lineage: Eukaryota > Metazoa > Chordata > Actinopteri > Perciformes > Serranidae > Plectropomus > Plectropomus leopardus. The sequence continues at coordinate 15,666,916 of NC_056465.1, forward strand.
AGTGTGTGACAGGATATGCTCCTGTTATCCTGAACAGGAGTAGGGCAGCACAGTGCTAGCAGTCTCATTGAGTCTTATTGCTCTGTTGGTAAAGCAGGTTTGTAACATCCAATAGAGGCATGTTAACAACACGCTATTTGCAGGTTAATATGAATATGTGTTGTTTCTTTTAACCCATTTGCTGTTTCCTTTCATCCCTCCAGGGCAAAGTGAATGAAGAGTCTCCATTCGCCCAGTACTCAAAATGACAGAGGAGACTTCATCAGTCCGGGAGGAGTCCAGTCTGCTGTACGACTGATTCTGGACAAAAAAAAACTAAACAAAACAAAACATAGAAATCTTGTCCACATAAGACCAAGACAAGTTTGATGTTTTCCTCTCAGGCTCTTTTTTTTTTTTTTTTACAAAGCACTTTTGCCAATGCCAATTGTCAATGACTGGAGTATTTCAGCCTCAAATTTGACCTTTGACCTGCCTGTTTGGCTGCTTTTAGTTTTGCTGATTGAAGCTAAATCAATTGTTGCACTAACTCTGCCTCCATAGGTTCTTATGAATAGAGAATAAGCAAAAAAGGTAAAAATGTAAAATGAATGTTTCCCAAATTGGTAATGCAGGTTCTTGTAAGCATTTACAATTCACAATTGCACTCTTGCAGGTAACTATTGACATTATAAGAATACAGCATATTGTAAGTTGTGATGATTTGGGGATTTGTGTCGTTAGCAGTGTACAGGAAGATGTATTTTCAGGACTAAAAGTGTACATGAAATATATCCATGCACAAATGCCTTTTGGGGCAATTATTGCATAGAAACACAACTGTTATTGGAATGAACAAGTGTTGTGTTATTTATTGCCACATATGATGGATAAATGATGTCTGCCCTGGCTTTCCAGATGGCCTTCAATGTTGCTATGTGTTATTTGGTTGAATTAGGTTGTGATGTCAAGTGTCGTAAATTTGACTTAAAATACTGATGATACTTGATTTTTTTGGGTTTAACTCGTGTTAAGTAAACAAAATCTGTCATCTTCCAAACATGTCATGCTAATGTTAGTTTGACGTGGAATAACAACATTTAGTCTTAGGAACAAAACCTGAAGTCTGCAAAATGTTAACGTCCACACAATGTGAAATACTGAAGTCATCAAATATTTTAAATGTAATCAACCAGTGGCATTCCAACCACAATTCAATGTCTGTTTGACACAAGAGCCCGAAGTCTTTCTGACGTCATATTGACGTCAAGTATTGACGCATATTGACGTCAAGTGCCACCTACACATTCAGTGTAGGCTGTATTTGAAGTCCTACTACTACTAAAAAAGTTTGTGACGTGTAAAGACTAGCAGAAAATGACAAATACAGGTGCTATACTTTGGCCTTCTGAACTTGCAAATTCAAATAGTTTATCTCCCTTGGCTCATCTGTTAAAGGTCACAGTATGTAGGATATAGGAAGATATATTGGCATAAATGGTATATTATATTCATTACTATGTTTTCTTCAGTGTATGATCACCTGAAAATATGAATTGGATTTTTGTTACCTTAGAATGATCCATTTTATCAACATACAGAGCGCGTCCTCTTCCACAGAGCTTGCATGTGTCTTTGTGTCACTCACTGTAGTTTTCCTACACACTTTACAAATGAGAGAAGTTTTAGATGGTTGAAATGTCGTAACTTCACTCAAGCCACTAAATCCTACACAACAGACCTTTAAACTGTAACAGTTTAAACTGTACTTTGGTCAGTTTCATTATTGGTCAGTTTTATTATTTTGGCATTTAACAAACAATGTTTGCCTGCAGAAACCCAAAACACTGCCTCATCTGCCCCCTTCTTCCGATTGAAAATAAAATATTCAGACTCATATTTATTTAGTAATTTTGCTGAATGTTTATGCTCAGGGATAACAGTACATGCTTTTAAAAATGGGTGAGCATCATAAACCAGCAAGTGTGCATTACACACATTATGTCAGACAGATGTACATAATTGTGACATTTTCAATGAAATAACAGGAATATTGCAAAAACACATCATTTGTTTTTGCTTTTCTATAGCACAGATTGTTGTGTTTTCTGATACGGATAAATCTTATGCTCAAAGAAGCACCCAGCACCCTGTCTGTTGTGTTTTTACCTACACTTTAACATGTCAAGTGTGTCTCAGACTCCAAAGATGAAGCTGCTGCCTGTTGTCTGCTGGGTTTGATGGTGAGCATTACCTAACAAGGTCACAGCCAGTAAGATGACTGTGCCACCGTGGCCAAACTGAAATTGTGAGATGATAGTGTGATATTGCTGTCTCAGCATCTATGAGTGTACGATCACTGCTGACACACTTTTCCTAATAGACACAAGTAGGTGTAGACATCTGACTCACTGGCACAACCTGTTTGCTCAATTTCTCTTACATCTGATTAACAGACATCTGGGTAACATCTGTGAGTGTGGAGAGGCCATTTTCACATAAGTCCTAAGGACTGACACTGGCTGACTTTTTAAATACTGCTTTATTCTCATTTTCCACCCACTTTTAATTGTAATGTGCATAAAATCCCTACTTGGCCCATTTTTGCTAAATGAGTTGTAACCTATTGGTAATGAAATGTAAAGGAATGAACTTGTGGGAGTGCGAAAAGAAAATTTAAATTAAAAAACACTGCGTTAATTCCTCTGTAAATGACTGTGATTTAACTGCCTATCAAACAGGTAACGTTCAGGAAACGTTTCCTGAAGGTTTAAGGTTTTTAAATTTTTTTTAAAAACGTTTATGGAACATTATCTCAGGTTTTATGAAAATAAACCTTTTGAAACCTTGAGAAAACGTGAAGTTTCACTGAAGGTACTTTTTTTTTTAAAATATTCTTTTGACAACATTCAGAGAATGTTATTTAAAGGTTCTCTACAAATTTAGAAAGATAAAAAAAACTTCCTCAGGGAAGATTTCCTGAAGGTTAAAAATGATCTTGAGGTTAATTTTCTAAAAATCTTGAGGGAATGATCTCTGAAAATAAGAATTGTTCTCTTAAGGTTTTGGAAAATAAACCTAACCACTAGAGGTACTTTAAAGTCTAAATAAAACAAACAAACAGTCCTTAAGTTCTTTGGGGGTGCCCTTAAGGTTTTGAGATAAATTGGAAAACCTTCAGGGAATGTCCCCTGTTCTCTAAAAGTTTTGAATTTATTCTGTTTTATTTGTATAAAAATATTTTTTATAAAAGCCAACAAATAAATACTTGATCACTCTCAAGCTTTTCTCCTTTATGCCCCTCAGCTCTCATGATAGGATGCTGTATGTGAACTAATTTAAATACTTAAAAAAAATGTTCTTTATTACAAATGATCTCAAAAGACTTCCCGGTTAAATGAACATTAACAAAAAAATTTAAATGTTGCTTGCACACCAATAATCCCTGGTAGGTCTGTATAGGCTGCGTTTACAATAAGATAATTTGATATTCTGCATAATGAGGGATTTTACTTTAGAGTAGCATTTGCTTCAAAAACTTGTGCATTTAAAGACAGACAGTCTATGGGGAGTCAGTGAGCAGGAGTGTATGGACAGCAGACAAAAGCTCAGAAAAGATGAGTAGGCTGAAATAAGAGATAACAAAACACGCAAACAGCCCCAGGTGTGTGAGGTGTTGTGACATTTTCTGTCTTAAACACCCAGGTTAATGCTGAGCAGTAAAAATGTTACTGAGCCACTCCAGCAAACCTCGTGGTTAATGTAGTAACGTTATTTACGTCCCTCAACTACTCTTCCTGTCATGTGATCCGAGGCGCCGACGTCAAAGTGACGGCCGGGCATGCAACGCTGCATGTTGCAGAGTTTGAAGTCTAACTAAGTAGACAGCCTGCAGCAATAAAAATGGAAAAGAGCGATAACTGCGACAGCTTTACCCGACTGTCACCTCCAACAGGTTAGACGGCATATGTTCTTCATGAAAAGCCCCGCGAGAGAAGACGGCTACATCGCTGCGGTGAGTTAAAATTCAACAACTCTTAAACTTAAAAACATTGATGTGACTGCAGATACGCTGAGAAAACCAGCCGGCGTCCTGGCTGTGTGCGTGTTTCACATGAAATAGGTGGTTGCTTACCGGCAAAGTTGACGGTTTGCTCCTGGGAGAAGAAAACAAATAAAAACAACAAAAAAAAAAATGATTTCACGATGGGAGTCTTGCACTATTCTTAGAGAACACTTTCAGGGACTTAAAGCGTGTCTGTGAGACCCAACAGTGATTTTAGGCGGACATAATCTAAATTAATGTAATTTCTCATTCCTATAATGCAGCCATTAGATTTAATATGTGTTTGTGTTGTTTTACATTGTTTTCTTCAACATTCCCCTGATGCTCCTGACAAAACATGAACTATTCTTATGAAAGTCTGTCAAAGTATTTATATAAAACAGTAATACTCTCACATTGAGTCTCCCTTTTGTAGTTTTTGTATAATATCCTCTAGTATTTTTGATAGGATCTTAGCAGCACGTATTCAGTGGGCCTTGTAGTGGGGTCCAGTCACAGTTGTGTTGTATTGTAAACAGCGCTGCATCTGCTCAACTGTTGGAATAATTCAGCTTCATGAGCAAACCAACATGGAATGTATTTCCCCAAAATATTTATGCATTCCCTCCTCCTGTCTTTATCTCCTTCCTTCCTCCATATCTGCTTCCTTCATGCTGTCTCTATTACACACACACACACACACACACACACACACACACACACACACACAGTGTCTCTTCACGGTTTGACATAGTCGCATCCTTTCCTGTCTGTCATTATTTCTCTTTTCACTTATGAAGAGGGAAAACTTTTGCTAAAATTTATCTCATTTAATCTCATTCTGACTCTCACACACACATTTTCAGAAGGGTTATTAAAAAAAAGTCAGTAAATTTATATGTCAGCGTGCTTAGATCACTCAGATTACAGATTATTGTCTCTGCGCTGCTGTTCATTCCTCTTCATCCTCTGGCTGGGATCATTTTTGGCCCTCTTTGAGCTGGGATAAATTGGGACCTTATTTAAGCGAGGATCATTTGAAGCTTTCTCAAAGCAATTATGTTTTTATTTGGGGTAGATAAAGTACTTGAAAGCCATACTGGAGAAGAAGTACAGATTTCTTACTAGAAAATTAAAATTAAAATCACCCATATTACTTAAATTACTGTACTTATAAATCAAAAGTAATTTTATGATATGAAACACCCTTAAGTGCTAAAAGCGAAAGTATCAATAAATGCTGTTATTGAAAAACTTGTGGTCTGAATTTTGAGAATTATGAAATGTATTTCCTTGTAACATTTACACCACCTAAAAATGGAGCCTATACACTCGAAGAAAAACAAGGTCTTTTTTACAACTTGAAGGATTTAGAGAACAAAATCATTGTTTTCCTTCCTTCCCATTTCTTCATACATTTGTCCAGCCCTCCTTCCTTCCTTCCTTACTTCCCCATTTTTGTGCAAAGTAACTAAAATGGGATCAGCAGTGGAGCAGAAGTACACATTCTATTTAGGAAATGTTGTGGAGTAAAAGTGAAAGTTGACAGAAATATAAAAATTCAAGCAAAGTACAGATATTCCTTAAAAAGATACTGCTAGTACTGTAATTAAGTATTATTGCTGTGTTACATTACACCCATTGTTTTTCTTGGTTTTACTCTAAATGTGGCATATACCTGGTTTTTCTTTTATTGGTCTGGTAGACGCCATTGCTTATTTTGTTTTAGTGCCTTATTTAAAAGAGAGAGTTGAGTTTTTTTCAGTCAGCCTGTAGATTCAAACACGCAACATGATGAAAAAAAGTAAAGAAGAGTTTGAATACAGCTTGGCAATAACTTCTTGTAATTCCATTTTTGTTTTACATTTTGTCTGAATTTCTTGCTTCTTTTCTAAACAGCTGCAGTTCAAATGTCACACTCTTTTGGGGAGGACAGAGAGTTTATTTTTTCAGCCTGAAAGGAAAATCCTTCCAGTTATGCAGTGACATATATGAGTTTTTCACTGTACCTGCTGTGCTTACCTTCACTCTCACAGTACAGTTATGTAAATCTGCACAGAGCCCTCTCAGGGTTAAAGTCGTTCTGTCAGACCTGTCTCTCTGACGCAGGAAAGTTTGGGAATCCTTCAGTGTCTTCAGTTTATCAAGACACACAGAAAACCAGTCAGGAGCGTCCTCTGTGTGTCCATTAGATGGCGTGCTGCTCCAGCGCTTAGCCGTCTCTTATCATCCGTCATCATGGCTGTTTAATCTGCAAACATTTGCAAAGCCAATGCCCAAATCTGCTTTTGTCTGTCTGCATGACTGAGAGGTAATTTTACAGGCAATTGGCATTTGTGTTGAGGCTTCCTCAGACATCACTGGTGAAAAGAGAAAAAACAAACCTTTTATTGCCAAATGACTGAAATTCAAACTTTATTTTTGATTTGCAAGTTTTTCACAGAAGCAGCAGTTTCCTTTTTCATGTTATTATTATTTCTAAATGTTGGTTTGAGGCTTTATGCTTTCCAGCTGCAGAAATGATGTCCTTTGTCAAATCTGCTGCGTTTAACAAATGTTGCTGGTTTGAAAATCAGTAACATGAGATCAAAGTGTACTGATCAGCTTGAAGAAATGAGTCTGCAGCAGAGTGTGAAACAGAATAGAAAGAGTAGAAACACTCCTATATTTGTAATTCCATAATAACCATTGCTTGCTGCTGTCCCTCATGAGACACTGTATCCTCAGTTGGCCTGAGTCACTGACTGTAAGTCATTTTGTGTTCAGCTGGAGACCAACATGTTGGTTCAGCTAAGCTCCTTCTTGTTTAACAAGGGCATAAAATACAAAGACATTTGGCCACATTGAAGTCAGACATCTCTCTCTGTACTCTAAAAACTATTTGAAGTTGAATTCAACATGCATGTCCTTTTTCATAGATTTTTTTACACACGACACCACTGACATCGCACTGGACAGTGTTTCACATTTTTAAGAGACGTAAATGTAGGGTTGTTTTGGAGCGACTGCTTGACACTCCCATCTTGACTCAACAGTGTTGTTTTTTTTCTCCTGCTGGTCCACCACAGAGTGGAGTCCCTGTCTAAGAAACCCTGTATGTCATGTGTGCTTTTGAATGAATATTTTCAGGGAAAAAGAAAAAGCTATACATTTACAAGCAGACAAAAAAAAGAATATATGAAAGAAAAGAATAGAAACATATACACACACACACACACATATATAATAGAGCATTTGTTATAATGAAAAAAGGTTTAATGATTTTGTCAAATGCCTATTTTGAAGATGTAATCAGAAACGTAATCAAGTATCCTGAAAATGTTACTTTAATCTAATGACAGTGGAATGATTATAGTTACTTATTTTGTGTAATCCTGATTACATGTAATCAAATGTTACCCAACCCTGCAGAGTGCTAAATGTGAAGCCAGACTGTTAGCTTAGTTTGTCACAAACAGCGCCTGCAAACAGAGGAAACAGCTCGTCCGTCTCCCCTCACAAATTAAAAAATCTGCCTTCTGGCTCTTGACAAATTAACTTGTTATATCTTCCTTGTTGAAATCGTTCAAAAACTAAAGTGTAAAAGGAAGTTGTGGTTCATGAGGAGTTATGTACTGGATTATTTTTTGGCGGGGAGCAGTCACTTTCTGAAGTCTGTGGCATGAAAATGAAACTAAATGATAATGAAAATGATAAACATGATCAACTATTTCTTTAATATCCCATTAAAAAGAGACTGTAGAGGGAAGACATATCTGTAATAATGATAGTCATAATCAGAGATGTGCTGGTTAAGGTTGTTAACCACATTTTCCCTCAGCAGATATCTTGTTTCGTAGTGACGCTCTTGAACGTTGCTCAGACTCTTTGCAGTCCCTTATCAGCTGAAATCTCAACAAGCCTATCTGATGTGCGTCACAACAATGACGTCACCACAAGACGCCTTGGGTGTTCACTTTATGATAGTTGATTGTAGAATTAAAGACAAGGACACCGCTGTTGAGATAGTTAATCATTACAGGCTCTGCTGTGCCAGTACAGAAGGGTTCACATTATGCACACTGTGAACTTTTGAATAATTGCAGCATGAGATGACATGAGTTGATTAATAGTGGCAATGTTTTGAAAATTGTTCAATCAAAAGCATTTTCACTTTTGGTCACAGCTTTAAAAATTGAAATATTAGCACTGAACACACTCTAGTAATGCTTCTGAAATTTTAATGAATTGAAAATGTTTTTTATGACTGACACAGCAGACAGCATGTGTCTTTCAGCTGCACTGTTTGCGTTTTTCTTATGACGCTCTAAGTGGTTGACCTTCCTAATGGTCTGCTTTTAATGATGCACTGATTAGGAGACTCATTAGTATCTGAGGGCTTTCCAATTATGCCCTCAAATCGATGCTCTAATTTGTCATTGCAGGAAAATTACAAATATAACTGGCAACATTAATGATGGCTCCTTGGTGTAACATTAAAAAAAAAAAAAACTCCCTGTCCTTTGAATTAAAACTCAGCTCACACCAGAGAAAAGGCCGTCTGTCTTCACTCTGAGCAGTAAAAGATTGCCTGACAAAGAAACTGATCAAAAATGTTGCTACACTGTGGCTGTCAAACGGCATCTTGAAACCGGCAAGAGCTGCGCTTCAAAACAGGTCTGGCAGAGAGTAGAGGAGCGTATCAGGGGGTTTCCAGGTCCACTATAGAGCCTGACAGCAGAAGATCTTTTGACTTGGAGGCAAAGAAATACAAAATACAGCAAGTTTTAAAAGACATAAATATGCAGGAGCTCTCAGTGAGTTCATACTTCTTCTTTTAAGGCTGCACATTTCCTCTAAATATGATTTTCAAAGCAGAGATTTTGATTTAGTTGCGAAGTGGGAGGCGCTATTTTGGACGCCTCTGGTTCTGGAAGGAAAAGTCCCATTCATTTTTCCCTTACACAATAATATGTGACTCACAGTTGGAGCATTCCTTCAGCTCGTTTCGGCATGAAACTCTCCTGGTTGAATCATCAGTCGCAACTAGGCGATGTGAGTTAAAATATCTGGTCCTTTAATAAAGAGAAGTTGATGGTAGAAGCCAAAAACATTGAGGGAGAATATAACTGTGGTGCACTTTGTCAAGAAATAGCCAATCATAGTGCTTAAACTTTGGTGTTGTCCCACTAACAGCAGGCAGGAAATAACGGTTTTGAGAAAACAGAAGTGAATCTGGATTCATTCAGCAACTATGGCACCATTTTTTCTTCTCAAATTGGACAACAAATCTGCCTTAAATTTGCTACCTCTATGTTTCACACTGACTTCTTATTTTCCATGGCAACGGTAATCAAGACTCATGGGTATTGTAGTTTTCAGAACTGTCCACCTTGCTTAACTGACATGCAGAACATGATTTCTCAAAAACAAAATGGGAATTATAACTAAATTAGTTGCCACATCATAAACTATATGATTGTAACATTCTCTGGGAGCGTCCTGTATTTCTGAGCAACACTGAAGATATTAAAAGAAAAGATTGAAATGGGAATACAACACGAAGAAAAACATTTACAGACCTATCCCTCCCCATTCACAACTATATTTAATAATACCAATACTAATACCATCAAAGATTGCTCTGTTATATGTGCATGAATCTGTAAAGCATCCATAAGAACCCACTAAATCAGTTCAATGTATGCGTTGGTCTTTTTTGTAAATCAGATAAATGTAGAATATGATAAATTGTGCAAGTGCACAAGCCCGCTCTTGATCCCCTCAGTTAGTCATAAATGACTGCAGATACACTTCGGCTGTTGTGAATACAACTGAGTGACACCTGTTAATCAGGAGTCCTTTTTAAGTTTACAGCCCTCATCAATAAAGATCAATAAAATTAAATCAACAGTCAACTCGCACTCATAAAAAATGGGAGTGGACAAAAGATAAGACATACCCTTCACTGTAACACAACACCATAAACTAAACAAACTATAATAGCAGATTTTACACATGCATAGCGAAGACAGATCTCTGCTTTTTTATGCAAAAAGTAGACAATAATGTATTTTCTATTCTAAACTCCAGTCTCCAAAAAGACCATGAAATTAGACATGAACATTATGAACCCCGTTCTAAAACACCTCATCATTATAACTGTCATGAAGGTGAAATTTATCCAGCAAGTCCTCCAAATGAACTGACACACTGCATCGATTGTCCATGCCCTGCAGAGCATTTTCTGATCGGACGCTCCTATCAGCAAGACATCATCATCTGTCTGTGCCCTCAAAACTGTCAGAAAAACCATTTTCTAAATCAGCTCTTGTTGTTTGTCTAGAGAGGACAATCGCCAACAATATGTCTCAGGGATGTTGTCTCAGACTGGCTCAGGTGCACCTTAACCACCAACAGTTTATTTGTGGGAGAAGATGCAAGTGTTTTTAATATGTCTTACTTGAGATCTTATTTATTGATTGTCAGAAACAACATCTTTTGCAGACCTTACAGTACCAGAATAGAGAAGAAAAATATAATCTAAGTAAGCAGCAGATATCAAGTGGTGGTGCAATGATTAGACTAGTTGTTTAATCAATTATTTGATTGACAAAAATTAATGGGCAACTATTTTGATAATCATAAAACCATTTGAGTAGTTTTTTAAAAGCAAACATTTGATACTTTCAGCTTCATAATTGTGATTTTTTTCATGCTTGTCTTGGAATGTCTTCGGCTTTGGGACTGTGGGAGATTACAAAAGGCATTTTTCACAAATTTTTAATATGTCATGGACAAAAGAAATAATTGATTAATCAACAGAATAATAATCAACAGCCGTAGCCCTAATGGAAAGCAATTGTCCAGCCTGTGTTAATGGGCTCAACTCTGTAAAAGCATTGGTATGGATTCACATTAAAAGACACAGAGAGCAGATGTTAATCTTTTACACTGAATGTCTGATAACCTGATGGAGTCGACTGTTTTGGATGCTGAGCATGAATTAAACATTTTCCATTGTTTTATGATGTTTGTATAAAACTAAAACTGAATGGTAGATTAAATGGACTATTTTGCCCTAAAGGAAAGTTTAATGATCCACAACCTTCACTGGCTCCTATTGACTTGCAGCAGGAATTGCATGTCATGAAACTGACTTCTCGTACACTAATCTCTGTTTCGCTCCTCTTATTGTGCCACCGGGGGGGCCTGTAGGTTGTTACTGACAGAAACAAAGTCAAATTTGAACCGCAGAGTAGAATAATGTAATGAGAGCTGTGACACAACACAAATCTCCAGTTGATGTATATCAGCACAACAGATACTGGAATACCTTGAAAACTGTTGCAGCATCTTCTGTGTTTTGTCAAGTCGGATGATGTCATAGTGATGTCACCAGGCTTATCTTAATTTGGGTTTGAGACTTAAATTAATTACTTTACCAAAAAGCCTGCGTTAAAAATTGGAGGCGAGTTTGAAAGATGTTTGCAAAGATGTGGGCTACTAATAGGATTATTATGGGAAATGTAGGAAAAGGACTAAAAGTCAGGATATATTGACCTCTGCTGCATTGATTTTGACTATTTTTATACCTCCACACTGGCGACAGCCATAGCTGAAGGTATTACGGTACGACTGTGCATCGGTGTAGCTGGTCATGCTGTTGCGTCGTCACTTGTACAGTGAACACAGTTTAAGAAGTTTAATTGACTTGCCAGTTAACACTTAATCCTTCACTTTAGAGGAACCTCCTTTTAACTGGCCATTACATTCTGCTGACTACCAGGAATAAAGTAAATATCAATAAATAAAATGTGTCATAATTGAATATATTGAGTCTAACTCTCACCAGGTGCTTAAATATCCTCAATGGTAGAAACCAAAACTAGGGTACTGGTGCTGTCAATTTTCCACTTGATGACTTATTGTCGCTCATATAAATGATTCGCTTAAGAATATCTCCTACTTTCGTTTGGCTGAGAACCGTACACAACAGATTTTGTCCCTGCTGTCTAGTGTTTGCAATAATTTCTGCTTTTCGTGTAAAACTTTTGCCATCTTGAATCTATTGGGCTGAGCACTCCACGCGTGTGTCAAGGAAAGAAACAAATCCGACGTCATAAACGTGCTTTATCGTGATTTTTTTCTGGCTGGGTCAAAAGGCATTTTAGCCTTCATGCTGCCGCCAGCGTGCTCATAGATCATTCCGCCATCACTGAGCACATGGTAATGCCAGGTGGTGTTGATGAATCATATGAATACTTTATAGATGAGTGTCTTCATTAATGTTTAGTTTTTATAGGCCACTTACACTTTGTTTCTTCTTTATATGTATTACAGACCTGCAGTCATATCTCATAATACTTTTTATTTTGTTTTTTCTTGTGTTTAATTTTATTTACAAATGCAAAACTGAAGTAAAATGGTAAAGAAATTCTGTTTTGGGCAGGAAAATGACTTTTCAGTGCCAGAAATCTATGCAGACAGTGAACTGATCAATTTGCAGAACTGTTTATGAATATTTTCATAAGAAAAACCACCAGTCTCTCGTATTTCCCCTTTAAGTGAACGTATTTTATGAGTATACCTCAAAATGATCAAATTGGATTACAAAGAGTGATGAATGTCATGTTAAAACTGCTTCTCTGTTGTTTTTTTCTTTGTTTCAGCTGCTGTCTTGCTGCTGCAACAAATAACGAGCATCAATGTCTCGGCTTGAGGTAAATAAGGCACACACACACACACACATGCACACACACACAAGCACACACACACAGCCCTCCTACCTTCCTTATCAAGTCTGTAGCAAACTTAAGCGAAGTCCTGAGTAAGATCTGCCTGCAGCTGCGCGTCACGTTGTGCCTCTCTCATGATGACTGGGTTAGGACTTGGATTACCTCAGGGCCATAAAAGTTTTATCTTAACTTCGGGGCAGTGTTCGCTGTTAATAAAGACATAGGGGACATGCACACACACACGCATATACACACAGTAAGTGTCTTATCAAGATCAAGTTCGCCACGTCAGATGTTGTTAAAAAGTTAGAAGCATTTTAAAATGGCTTTAATTATTATCTTGCACAAAATAATGCTTCAAAGACTGTACTTTGCATTTTGAAGGACATATTGGCAATTATGAATTTAATGCAATATAACTTTAACCACAGAAGGTCTAAAAGTTACAGGAGTGAGTTCAGCTTCCTGGCACAGCACCAAAAGGAATATCTAAGACATCCCAGAGTTGGTAGTGAGTCACACATGTGCAAGTCACAAGCAAGTCTGAAGTTACTATGGTGATAAGCAAGCAAGTCAAGTCGAGTCACTGCTTAGTCACACAAGACAAGTCAAGTCATCGCTCTCAGGTAAAGCAAGTGACAGGTCAAGTATGATATTCTGATTATCTGGCCAAAGATTAGATTCTAGCTAAGCTAATAAGTTAGCCAAAGACACACATCCACAAACATTTGTTTGTGGGTTTGTTAGTCAAGAAAGTCTCAAGTCCTCAAATTTGGATCTAATGTCATTTTAAGTCGACACTAATGTGTAGCCATGCCAACAAGTTGCTTTGCCAGGGTTTTAAAAGTGATGCAGAGCAAATAAAGGACAAAACACAATGTTAGACAACATTAAAAAGGCATGTTGATTTAGAACAGCCTTGATAGCATTGTCTATCATGTTTATGGTTCTTGCCAGTGTTATTATTGCTGCTCATATGGCGCACAGCTTCAACAATACTTGACAGCAGCTTGACAGTGGTGTTAGTCCCGCCTGCAGGCACTGTAATCAAGTCCCCTTGCGAGACTCATTGGTTGTTTTTCATTTTAACAAAAAACTGCTGTTTCTTGTCACTATGACAGATAAATCTGTCAACTCGAAATCAGTGGAGTGGGATTTCAAAGGTCTGAACCCAGGCAAAATTACCATTCTTATAAACCAGGGGTGGTATTCACAGACACTCAGATCCGCTCAGAGAGCCCCTAACTTAGCCCAAAAATTTCTAGCAAGGAGAGTTATCTTTAGACTGATTCAGGAAAATTCTCAGAGCAACTCTGAGTGAGGAAGAAACAGAAACTTTATTTTTGTGAGGAGGTGTGGTTTACTCCATTACTAGGTATGATACATTCTTTTAAAATATGTGATTGGTTGTCATAGATTCCCCCTTTTGTGAGCCTTCAAAGTGTGGAGGACACCCAGTGGAAATTAAATGAACTGCACCACAATATGAGACTGAAAGTGCATTGCGTGTGATCACAACACACTGCTGCACTATAAGATTTCGTAAGAATCATTATTGCCCTTGGTGGGAGCTGTGAGTGAAATCTCTGAGATCGATCACAAACATTGTTCCTAATCTGTAGCATTTCTTTAACTCACTGTCATCGAGCCTTTGGAGAATATTTCTCCTACCTCTCTGTCTTTTGTGCCGTCTTTACCAGGATCCAGTCTAGTATTAGGTAGCTTTGCGAATACACCTGTTGTTCTTTTTTCATTTTTTAGAAAGCTCTGAAGTGCGCAAAACCAAATATGTCATGGATATTTACCACAAAATATCTAAATCTTGATTACACAATTGTACAATTAGGGTTTAAAATTATGTCAAAATAAATAAAATGGTTTAGTCTTTATTTGATGGCAGAAGGTAACCATTATGCTTTATTGTAGATGTCTAAATTTTTTCCAATTGGGTGCAGGCGAGTCACTCAGTGTCAGCCTTTTATCTTTGTGATCACAGAAACCCCCCCACAGCTTTACCCCATGGCTGCTCTATAACTTAACTTTTTGAGGGAAAAAAATCAATCTTTCCTCAAAAACCCTCTGCTTCTGTCTGCCTGCAGTGTTAATCATGACACACTGTACGCCTACAGAGATGGAGGGAGAGAGTTGATTGGAGACTGGCTGTATTTATGGAGCGACACAAATTATACTCTTTGCACCTCCAGGTGTCATTATATGCACAGGTGAATGTTTTCAGCTTTGCATCGGAGGAACAGCTTCTTCTGGCTGTCTGCCCTTATACACTCACACATGTCTCACATCACTCACACAGCGGGGAGGTTTGTCTCACACCGCTCTCTCCACCATTAGAATAGATTAATATTCATTTTCCCAATTAGGGAAACAGCAGCGGCTTTGATTGCTCTCATGGAAGATCACCGTGTCCTGATGAAATGCTCTTATTATCTCTGATTACATCACGCCACTGTTAAAGGGACAGTTCACCCCTATAACCAAAAGATGGTTGTCTTCTCACCTGTGGTGCTATTTATCAGTCTGAATGTTTTTAATGTGAGTTTCCAAGGGTTGGAGGAATTTGCTGTGGTATGGGTGTACATAGTCCAGTTATATGAACAAACCACACCTGCCAAATATATCACTTTGCAGAAGGGAAGTGTGCATCTAGTCATGACAACATGTAAACATGAATGGCGTCCTCCTCGGCTAAGCTGTAACGTCAGCTAGCTCGGTGGCGTTAGGTAAGCTAGCAGTAGTTGCACATTTCCTTTTGCGTGGTGATTCGGTTGGTGGATGTAGTTCCTAGATTGAATCGCTCACATCAAGGTCTGTTGATTATCTTGAGTAATCGGGTCATGATTTCTGAAAAGAGACATTGCTGTTGACCTTTTCAAATATATATATATATTTTGGCACTTTGAGCACCACAAACCGAGTGCTATCAGGTTCCATCATATTTGAGAGAAGGCAGACATCTCTGCGGTTGATATTTCTAACGTTCGGCAACTCACACAAACAACCCAGATTAGGGGGTTGTACAACGGAGCAAGTTCAACAGAGCCAGGCTCTCTTTGCCTGAGCTGGCTCGACAGTTCCCGAAGCCCTGGTCAGAGACCAGGGACCGTGAAGGTGGTTGTCAACTGTCTCTGTTAAGCCACGCTCTCTGCCTCAGGCTCTGAGCATGTTCACATTAAATGAGTCAAATGACGCGCTGACTTAAAAATGATTGATTGTGTGCTGCCTCCTTCCACCTTTAAAGAATATTTAAAAAGAGCTACTGTAAAATAACTACTGTCTCTTTAATTTAGGTGAGAGAGGAACACCAGCAGAAAGCAACTAATTGTATGAATGCAAATGAAAGTCAATATAACCTATTATTTTTATCTCTCCAGTATTGCTAATGTGACAGCTGCACAGTCTGCAGCTCTTAAAGTTTAAACTTGATTTTAGCTTGAGTGCATTTTAACATTCTAATAAAGAGCTATATTTAGGTCTGACACTGTCCCATAATGAAGGATACTTATGAACTGCTTTAGGTTTTGGACAAAATAAAGAAATAAATTTACCTGATTAAACATTATCTGTGATGGATATGTTTATCTATTAGCTGTAATATACCAGCAGTGTAAAAAAAAAAAAAAAACAGACCAGAGCAAATAACAACAAAGGATACATAATCTGAAGACGTATGGTATGATTTAAGGATTATTACCACATTTCATTTCATGTGCAAGTAAATGTCATCCTGTTTAAGAATATGATAAACTGTAATTCTACCTGTGGTGTCATTTTACAATCACTGTGGACAAACGGACCCGAAAACACCACAGACACATTCAGTTGCACAACAACCTTGTGAATAAAATAAACCATATTCTTGCTCAGATATTATGCATCATTGATGTACTGTAGGTTCCTGTGAAGAAAAGTGACACATACAGATACATACAGTAGGCGCTACTGTAATTGCAGGGCTTTGTTCTTTGGTATTTATGCAGCATAACAGCTTAACAAGTTGGATAAAGTGTATTTATAGTGTTTTCCTATAGCTTCCAATCACTCATATACTGACAGTGATTATAGAGTGACACCACTTAAAGAAGCTGTGAAAGGCACTTTCTAGCTATTTCAATATATATATATATATTTATATATATATTTATATATTATATATAGCTTGAATTTAAACAAGCTGGTAAAAAATACCTGTTGTGTGAAGACCTAAAGCACAGACAGGCTATTTGTAATTTTTAAAAGTAGAATTCCTAAATTCATTGGAAGGTATGAAGGGCTGAGTAGAAAGAAGAGAATATGCAGCCTTTGTAATGACAATCGTAAGGCCGAGCAGCATCATATTCTGTTTGGATGTTAGAGTATAAGCTCAATGAACTACAGAGAAGGTATTTGCCAAAGTATTTTTTAAATTGCCCGTCTATGTTTAAGGTAATGTTGTTATTGCAGTCGGATAAGCCAAAAGTTATATGTAAACTAGGTGCTTTTTGAAGGATGTCCTGCCCTAGTTTAAGTAACATTAGTTGTACTTTAGCCATGCTGTGTGCCATTTTTCTGTGATTTTGTATGTAAAGTTTGTTCTCCATACTGTCTGAAATGGTGTTGTTGAGATAAAGTAATAAATGAAATAAAAATTCCAACCAGGTTATGTCTGCAGTATAATGGTAATCTAGCTAAGAGAGCCAGCTTCGTAGGACTGAAAACTTTGGCTTAAGACTCAACAAAATGTGTATTTTTGATTTTTTGGATGAA
The DNA here is from genome assembly GCF_008729295.1 of Plectropomus leopardus. Taxonomy (NCBI): domain Eukaryota; kingdom Metazoa; phylum Chordata; class Actinopteri; order Perciformes; family Serranidae; genus Plectropomus; species Plectropomus leopardus. The sequence goes on from NC_056465.1 coordinate 15,684,418, forward strand.
TTTTCCCTTTAACAGTCAGAGCTCAGCTCTGTTTGTTTGTCTTTATCCATAAGCATATGCACACCTTGTCCTTGCATGGAGTGTATAGATAAATGTGTATAGGCTGTGTAAGGCAGATGGGCACACAGTGCATTGTGGGATACCTGTGGCAAATTGGATCGTGGACAGAGCAGCAGGATATGTCGGTGTATCAGGTGCTTCTCTCTTGAATGGCATGACTCCTCCACTGTGTTTCCTTTTTTTTATTTTGACCAGTGTGTCAAAAACCTACACTGTTGAGGGCAGGCAGGCTTCAGTTTTTAGTCCCGTTTTAAGCAGACAACATGCAGATCTCAAAATTTCAGATCTTAATTTTATAAGAGCACTCCGCTCTTTCGACTGAGCTGAAACACCCTTCTGACACCCATCAGCTTGTTTATTCTGAGCACAAAAGGCTGAATTGTGATGTCAGTTTTCTGTGTTTATCTGCAAGGAAATTAAAATGATTGGTGGAAGGTGTCTGGAGCCAAATCTCAAGGAGCTGTTAAGTTACACAAAAGCTCTGATTAACTGCAGTTGAGAGTAATTGCCACATTTATGCAACAGGCTAACTGATTTGCCTAAATGAGAGCAAGATGGAGAAAGAGAGTCAGTATCAGAAGAGAAAATGGTTTACTGGATCGTAAATCTAAGATGGAAAATAAAACAAATTGTTAAAATGGAAATGAAATTATTAATAAGACCTTCTTGAGAAGCTACAACTGAACTCAAACTTTATTTACTACAGCAGATGGTAGACCTTCTGTTGGATTGTTCCACTTTGGATAGCACAGAGCATAACACTCCATAAAAAAAATGTTGTGGAGTAGGAGTATTAAGTAGCATGAAATGAAAATACTCAAAGTACAAGTACTTCAGAATTTCACTTAAAGGGTAACTGGTATTTTTCAACATGGGCCATATTTTCCCATGTGTTTGTTTCTGAGTGACTAATGGGAACAACAGTTATTGAATTTGGTCCAGTATTTGGTGACAGGACTGCAGCTGGCATCAGTGAAACAGGCTGCAGAGTAACTGCTAGGGGCATTTGTGCAATGTCCATTTACATCCTCTAAAATTGCTTGTTTTTGCCACTGACAGGCTCAGATTATTAGTTATTGTTATTGAAAACATTATGGAAAACATCTCTACAGAAACATGTTTTTGTAAAAGAGTAAGATACTTTTTCGTTAACCAGAATCAGCCCCCAAAATTGCCATTGCCAAACCCACCAGACTCCTTTTAAATAAACTGTCTTTTTTTTTGGGGGGGGGGGGGGGGGGGGGGGGGGGGGGGGGGGGGGGGGGGGGGGGGGGGGGGGGGGGGGGGTTTTTGTAAAACGGACTTCATTGAAAGTCAGCAGAAACAAAACAAATTTTACAGAAACATCTTGGGTAATTTTTCCATACTTTTAACAGTCACCAACTCTGGTTTGGTTGAAATACACCCTAAATTCAACAAATTAGATTCAAAAAATGCGAAACTCTATATATGCTAAAAATATTGATTATTTAAATGGAGTCTTGTTGGTTTGGCAATAGCGTCTCTGTAGGCATCCATTCCATAAGTTGTCAGACAGTCAGAATAACAACCTGTGCATGTCAGTGGCAAAAAAACCAAAACTTTTAGTGGACGTTAACTGATGGTGCATAAATGCCCCAAATGGTTACACTGCAGCCTAATTCACAGCTGCTGTCTGCTACCCTGTCGCTCAGTACTGGACCAGTAACAAAAATTGTTGTTCCCATTAGTCACTTAGACCCAAAATATGGGAAACAGAGTCCAGACTGAAAAATATCAAAGTCATCCTTTAAGTAGTTAGTAAATTAACATTGCCCCATTGTAAGCAGGTATATATTTTTTACAATGTTTTACTGTCTCAGTGATTTAAGGTTTGTCGTTCGATACCACTGTCGTCACAACGTTTCATTTTGCTTTATTTTGAAAGGCTAGGCTTTTCTCTGTAATGTTTTTGGGTTTGTTTGGGGGTTTTTTTGTTTTGTTTTTTTTTCCATGCTAGATAAGGTTTTTCCAATATTTCGTTACTACTACTACTACTACTAAACCACATTCATCTGTACTGCACTGAGCCACTACTTCGTGACTTGAACACTGATGCGGCTAAGGGTTGGAGTTTGATTCCCACTGTGTCCTGCCACACTGTGCTGAAAAATACAACAAGGACTTTGGGACAGATAGTGAGTCATGAGCATTGAAACACTCTTGATTAATGGAGAACCGTGATGAGGATGAGTCCCATCATCTCATTGTTTTTTTTTAAAAGCAGAGCACCTGTTGTCCCATCTGACCACACACCAGCCGACTCATTCTCACGTCTTGTGTGTTGCGTGGCAGGAGATTGGCCAGGTGATAAGACAACCAGCTGTGTTCTCTCTGATTGGCTGTAAAAAAAATGTGTCCCTCAGCTAAAAATAATAAGGAAAACAACATGTTAAAGCAAAGCAGAAACTTGTAAATGAAGGTGTATTGTGCAGTTGTCAGGTTAAAATGTCATACCTGCAAAATGTCAACGTGGGAGGGAAGATATCAGATCAGTGTGAGCGCTTGAAAAAACAGCAGTGTGCAGCGATACAGAGGAAACTACTGTTAATTCAGTCGCTGTTCTGACACAAATATTCAGTCAGTGAGTCTGAAAAAAACCCCAAAGGGAACCAGTTTATTATGAAAAGTAAATTACTTTTATCATATGTGTTGACCCAAAACCCACCGTGTGTTAACATGCACCTGTGTAACTGGGTTATGGTCTGATACTTTTAAAAATGTCATGCAAACAAGAAACCCTGTTCCTGTAGTCTCTCTTCATCTCTCCGTTTCCCTTCATCTGTATGCTAAGCTTTCGGGGCATGTTTACAGCCTGGTACAAAAATATTGGTTTTGGTCTCTTTTGATCTCTTAAGCTTATTTCCTCCTTTGTGACAACTTTAGGGAGAGAATTTTTATATAACTTAGCACTTTACATTTTATGAAGGCTCTAATTTATGCAGAATTGAGGGTGTGGTAGCCTTGAGTGACAGGCTGTCAGCTAAACATGTTCTTATCCCAACTTGTCAAATGCAGTTGCTTTGAATGGAAAAAAATTGCCAGGCAGTGTGTAAAAGAGCATCAGCATTTGTTTTGTCTTAGAAAACTGTCTTGTTTTTATATTGATAAAATCTCTATGACCCTCATTTATCAGACTTTTATTGAATGTATTTTGTCTTTTTTACTTGCATCATGGTTTGCTGACCTGTCTCTGAGGAACAAAATCTCTTTAACCCAAGTTGTCAAGTGGGCTATAAGCTTATAGATGAGTCTCAACTCAACCTGTCAGCTCATTACACGTCATAGCTGCAGCATAATGCCAGCTCTATTCTTCAGGACTGTTCCCATCTCTTAAATAGAGGATTCCAGCTTCTTTGGTTGGCCATTGGCTTGTGGGCCCCAGGTGCAGAATATAGAAATACTTTTGTACCTGCAGCTACTGCAAAACTGAACAAAGCTAGCACAAGATGATGCACTTGGCAGCTTTGGAATGTGCGTGTGCGTGTGTGTTTGTGTGTGTGTGTACCTTTGAGTACAATAAAGTAACCTCAAAACCTCCTTGTTGGGTATGAGGTGCTGGTACTTTCCTGTGTCTGTTTTGGACGTTTTGGGATGCCATGTTAAGTTATGTATTTTATATGCAATGTGTATTTTCAAAATACATTTTCATCTTCAGGAAATGCACACTTTGTGCTAGACGCATGCATACTTTTTCAAAATAAAGCTACAATCTAAGTTTGTATGTTATTTCCTCAGGTTTAGGCAACAAAAGCATGTTATTAGGTTTATATTTAAAACAAAAAAAAAATCATGGATAGCCTTGACTTTCACATGAGAAAAGAACATTGGGCTCTCGGGTGAAAGTCCTGACTTTGTTTGACCATCTACCTCCCCTCCTGCCCTCAAAATAGGGACTCTTTTTTTTTATGGTAGCTGTCAGCAGTGTTATAATTGCCCGCTGCCTGCTTCCCGCTGCATATCATATCACCAACAGTTTGACCATTACCACTGCCTCTAAAACTAATTCTCATCATACTGCCGTAAAAGGTGTCTCTCTGCCTCTGTGTCTGATGCCAACATCACTGACAAAGCAGCAGTATTTCACGAGTAAGAAAGTCTAGTCTGCTAGGCACATGAATTGGATCCAGCCCTTGCTCCTCCCCAGCTCCACCTTCTTGTCCAAACCTGGTCACTTTAGGTCACGTCTTGCTCCATCATAAAACATGGCGATGACTGGTTCATTTCACTGAGGCATCCACAGTCACCTTGGGTTTAAATATATTCAATATGAAAATAAAGATATGGGTGAGAATAACAGTTCTGCAATCATTGAAAAGATCCCTAATAAACGACAGTGAACAAATGCTTTTTAAATGGAGCTATTGTATATTGGCCTCCACTCATTTGAGCACATCCAAAAACGTCTGTCCAACCAAGTGCACCCAAAGAGGCTAAAAAAGCGTGCACAAAAGAAACACCTAAGCCGACACCATCCCTTCATTTCTAGTACTTTCTGCTGTAACTCTTCAACATCGCAGTTCATGTCACATTGTGCATGTGTTATGCCTTCCTTTAATAGCCTTACCACAAACAAATGGGTGACGTCACCGTTGCAACATCCATTATGTTTATAGTCTATTTACATGTATGTATGTATGTATGTATGTGTACTGGTAACTTTTTTTAAAAACCAAAGACTTCCAATGGCATCTGATCAACTTGATGAATGAAACATGCAGCAACTCATCCTCTCATTTAAAATAATTCCATCCAAAGTCAATCAAAAACTGACACTAACAAAAAGTATGAAATCTAATTATTTTCACTTGTGAGCATTGGACGTTTTTTTTAAATTCTGACTGGTTATGATGGTTTGCATATCCTGGTTTCTCAGTGTAACCCGGTTTCTTGAGTGCATGTGAATGTACTGCAGTGCAGGAAGTGAATTATCTGAGAGTGTGAATTTTGTGGAAATCAGTAGTTCTTATCAGAACATTTGTCATTTAAATAAGGTTTATATTAAAATAGATGAAATTTCATTAATCCCTGTGTGTAACTATAGTTCCAAAGATGATAAAATACATAACAATTAAAGTAGCCTGGTGTTACTTTAAAGGAGCGTCCCTTCAACTTGCTTGATGGTGAGCTTGACTGTTCATTCTCGGCAACGACTCAAGGTCCATTTGTTCTGGAGCTTTTGCCCTTATCACATGGACTTCATCAGCAGAAAAAGCAGTTGGAGGTGAGGATGTTTAATTGTTTAATTGGGCTAAAAATAGGGTTCTACCCAACTCAACCCAAAGAGTGATATAACTTGAATCGGATTTGGCTGTTCAATATGAATATTTGAAAATTCATTTTGTTTTCCATATGAAGTTTTAAAGTTTGAAGTGGGCTCAGTGGGACATTCAGTGTGACACGACATTCATGTAAAATAATAAACTAACGACGCTAACAACAAATCGTGTATGTGCAATAGTATTTTTTGACAGCACTAGATAACAAACAAAAGCCAGCAACTGCAGCGTATTTTCTTGCTCTGAACTGTAAATTCACCACTTCTAAGGGGAAGAGCAGTCTCTCTCTCCCTCTGTACCAAGTATCTCCTCTGTGCCGCAGCTGCTGGAATTGAAGAGCGGCATGGAAGTCGAAAGCACTCACTCTGCAGCAAAATCTGGAGACCAAAACATCATAAGAAGCACACTGACTAGCAAAGAAAAGAAAAGAAAAGAAAAGAAAACAAAACAACTGCTTGACTACACCGAACTGAGGTCAAATATGTGTACAACAATTTATCTGTCAAAGTCAAGAATTCATCATTTCAATCCCTGATTGCCCAGAAAGGTTTAACTTCTTTCTCCAGCTCTCTTTTCACATTCTTAACTATTTTTGTCACTTTTCATCTGAACAGCCAAGTGCAGCACTATTGATGTCTTCCAGGAAAGAGCAACCATTTGATCAACTCCCAAGTTTGTGGAGCTTTATGTCTGTTACACAGGTTAAAACCATTTGTTTTATCTGACTGGAAGAAAATAACCAAAGAGAAAAACAGTTACCTCAAGATCTTTAGATACACAGGGAAACGTCGTATTGATATCCAATAGTACCGGACACAAAGACTGCCTGACCTGATGGGTGCGTATCGCAGCTTGAGGTGGCCCGTCATGAAATGTTTGGTTTTTGACGCTTGACGACAACAAGCAGGGAAATGAGACTTGCTGTTGCAGTTTCTGTGATGGCAGATCAATACCCATCACCGCTCTCTGAACACCTCTCACCAGGTGACAACTCCGCCGCCTCAGCTGAGGCACAAATGACATAGCTACCTGGGCCTGGACTAAAATGAACATGGATTTTTTGGGGTTTTGTGTTATCTTGGCTAACTCAATATCATTTGACACTTTTAAATGAGGAGAAGTCGTTTTGGTTTTGTACTTTTAAAAATATACACACACACACAAACATACACACACACGCAAGCAGGATTTCACACTGGATTTGCAGACAAAGCCGCTGTCGCCTTTCACCGCTGCAATCTGCAATCAGAGTGCATTAACTGATATTAAATGGATTTGCAAAGAGAACATGGAAGAAAAGCCAATTTAATGGCCTGGGAAGGAGACAAACAAACTACTTACTTAGTGTCAGATGTGAAAAGTGTTTGTGCTACGCCTGCAATAACCACAGGGCAGATCGGGCAGATGCCACCCATCTTTGGACTAACGTGTAAATTCATTATTGATTCAGTTATTTGTTAAACTATTTTAAATTGAGAAATCTAATTAATTTTAGAACTTAGTTTGTTGTGTCAGGACTCTGATGATTCTCATTTGGACTACTACATCATTTGTATACAGAATATATTCATGCATAAACAGTGATGTTTTTCACTCATATGGTAGTTGTAACTGATTAGATCTTGTAATTTGTGGGAGACATTAAAGTCAAACTCCAATGTTTTATTAATGGAAATCTGAGACATTAGTGTTATTGTTCAGATGTAAGGTGTACAATTATTGTTTTGTAAGGTTAGTCAAGTGGTGGAAGACCAAACGAGAGCATGGGGGATATGTCCACCAAAGCATTTTTTTTCTTTTTCTGAGGTCAGTTAAAAAATGTTAAATGTCGGTAAAAAATTGCTTCACTCACTTGTTACTGTCGCTGTAGCAGCCCGGTCACAGTGGAGGAGGGACCAACAGGCCACTGCAAAGATGAGCTGATACATCCAATATTAACAAGTTCCAAATATCAATTGTGGCTAAATCTGTCAATAAAAACTATACCATGCTTCCTCTTATAAACTGACACAGACCAGGGGGGGTTGTCCCTTTTTCCTGCATTATATGGCATTCCCTTTATCCAGAGCAGGTACTCTACCATTGTGCCGTCATGTTAACTTCTGTGGATATTTTGTATCATAGCAACCAGATGCAATCAAAGCGTCTCAGCTGCAAACGCTGTGCCTCTGAAGTGCTGTCAAACACTTACAGCTGGATGATTCCTGAGGAGCACCCGTCATTTTCAGCGGTTTTCTCGTGGCTCTGTGAGGCTGCACTGTCCAGTGGTGCTTTGAGCTAAATGCTAGTATTGGCATGCTAACATGCTCACAATTGTTGTGTTGCGACTCAACGCGTTCAGGACAGGTCTGTAATTGTACGGACATGTACCAAAACCCTAGATCTATTCAGCCTTACCACTGTAAACAGTTCTCTTAAATGTAGGTAGGGTTGTTACTGGAAAGTAGGCCCAATAGCCACGTTGTGGCTGCATCCAGCTCTGTATTTCCTCTTCTGCGCCTCACTGATAGTCCACAGAGCAGGGTTACACACCAACATTTTTGACACAAGAAGAACAAGCTGGAATGTTTGCACTCTGTCACAATCAATTGGATACTTTTAAAAAAACTAGTGTGCGCATTGAGTCTGAGTCGAACAGGAGTGATGATTCTCTCTTGACCAGTCAGCGGACTGCTGTGTTTCAAGCAAGCACCTTTTAGTATAAAATCAGTGATCCAGGCACCTCAACGGAGGGATGACGAAGAATGGTACCATCCACGTGTTTGATAATGGAAATGCAAAAATAACTGTTCTAATATGTAACAAACTGAGCTGAACCTTGATGGAAATGAGGCTAATGACAATGCTAACATGCTGATGTTTACCATCTTAGTTTATCATATCAACAGGCTAACTTCTGCTAACTAGCACAAAGTACAGCTGAGACTAATGGAAATGTTACTTGTACAGGTCATTAACAAATGTATTGGACACATTGAAATTTTGACCTCATGGTGGTGCTAGAGCAGTGATACTCGAGTTTTGGCCCACTTGCCAAATCTAGCCTACAACAGGGGAAGGATTTACAAAGCATCAGAATAGAGCTTTTTTCACCAATAAAGTAGCCAGGGAAAAATCTTAATTAATAAAAGCATTTTCAACTAAAATGCAGCTGTAGCTATAAAATGCAGTAAAATATCTGATCTATAAATCATAGTATCAATCCTTACGCCATTTGAATTTAGTTAATAAGTTAAGTGAATAGGTCAGTTAATTTGAAAATAAAAAATATAAAAAAATAATGTGTACAAAATGTATTGTGCCCATCCACTGATTGCCAGACTAAGGTAGCCAAATAGAGCCATAATACTGGCACAGTTGGAAAAATCTGCTGAATTATATATGCATCATACAGAGAGGCATTTGTGACATAAAGTGTTGCTGATTGATATCATTCAGGTTGGCTAAGTATTAGAAACACCTCTCAGTATAATGAAATACAAGTAACAGCACAACAAACAAAGTCCAGCATCCAAATCATTATTAAGTTGAACAAATACCTCTCTAAAACCTTTCAAAGAAAATTGAACATTATAACCTTTATAGCTTCAGAGTTTATTGCAGGGCTGCTGTATTATTATATGTTTTAGTTAGGCATATTTACTACATTGTATGTTGAGTTTTCATTTTCTCTGTTTGTTATGCATTGATGACTGACATTTTGAACACGTGTGTTCTTTCTCTCTCTTTCTCTCTGGGTGCAGGGTCGCCGGGAGTCCCTGCCTGTGGTCCACCAGGTGGTGCGGCGGCGTTTCTCTGGGTCAGTGCAGCTGCCTCCTCTGTCAAGAAGACACTCCTGCCAGGAGCACCCATGTGACACGCGGCGGATGTCTGCAACACACGCTCTGCCTCTGGACCGTCTGGAAGTGCTGTACAGCCGAGCATTGGCCAGTCGTGATGACCACCGGTCAGTGACACACATACACACTTCTTTTGCTTAATTAATTTAACAGAATGAAAGCTGCTCTTGGTGGTTTGCATTGCTTTGCATTACATATTATGAGGATCAAGAGCTTTTGCTGCTGATTCTTATGCTTTTGTAACACTGTTGATTGTTGGTGCAACTACCACATTAGCGCATTTTGAATGCTGCTTGGTGAAGTTCATGCAACATATTGTCTTCTGAAAAGAATGGGTTTTTTGTAATTCATCATAAGGAGTTATTGTTTTGGTGTGTTTGGTTTTGATTTGGAGCATCTGTTGCCCTGCATCACCAAGGCAAATGGTGTGTATCCAGCTCTGCGCTGATGCTTTTTCTAGGATATTTTGTTGATCAGTCAGTGTGATGGAAAAGGAGCAAAATCCATGAAAATCTTGCAATACAGTTATTTCTAACAACAGAACCCAGCTTTCTATCTCTCTCTCTTCCTTCCTTCCTTCCTTCCTCTGTCTAAGGTCAGCGGGCAGAGTTATGTCAGCTCATTAGCTCTGACTCCTCTCCTTGTATGTCAGTATTTGGTTCAGTACAGGTGAACAGGGAGAAAACATCAGGGTTTCTGTCTGAACAACTGAAGCTTTCTGAGTGAATGACGCACACACACGCTGAAGAAGGGCAGAATGTGTTTGGTGTTCTCAGGTGATAATGAAAGCCTTCTTTCTCTTATATGCCTGGTAATTGCAGAAGCAGGAAGAACCCTTTCACTAAAAGATCAGAGGTGTGTGTGTGTCTTTTCCTGTCTATACAATACTGTATCTCTTTTTCCTCTTTGGATACAACAGTTTATAGTCTTCACGCTGGAACATTTAGAAACATCATATACTATGTGTGTGCTCTCCAGACATGAATGATAGGAGTGAACATAATTTTGTCATTTGAAAGTTGCTTTCCCACCATGCTAATAAAACTGAATTTATTAGAATTTATGGCCTGCAGCCAAATCTTTTAGTAAGTAATTAAAGAACTGCAGGCTACTAGTTTAATAAAATGTTTTGTTGTCTACTGAAACGCGCCGTACTTAATCAAAACTGGCTTAAATTTATAAATACCAATGACAGTTTTCATCAGATTGAGCAATCTGAGCAATCCATTTATCATTTTACAAGTTATCTTAAAATGTCATTGGCCCTCAGTGCATGACAGAAATGTTAAAATGGTTTCCATACAGCCCCAAATGGCTGTGCAAAATCAGCATGAGTATTCAAGCATAGCCTTTTATTATCTATGGTGCCGCAGTCTAAAATCAATTAGGTTTACAAGTCAACTAATGAGCGCCCAGAAATTTTTCATGGGGGGATCAGACAGAGCCACTGAAAATCTTTGGTTGGCACACCTAAACCAAAAGCCTGAAGTAAATTTCAAGACCTTTATTGTGGTGTTGTAGTATATCAGCTAGTTGAGAGCTATATCAAAACAGAGAGTTAAAGAGTCATATGGATACACTTTGGTTTCTTATTTCATAGTTAATCCTACTATAAAATGAAGACAACTCTGTCTGTCTGTCTGTCTGTCTACGCAATTATCTCCTCACTGGTTTGCCCAGTCAGTCTGAAATTGCACATGTGCATTGAGAAATGCCATAGGTAGAGACTAACAAAGCCATTTGTCTCACTGCTCATGCTCTTTTTTGTGTAAAAATACTTCATAGATGATGTTGACTTGCTTCTTCTTCTGCCTGTGGAGTTAATGAGTGAAAACACGGACAGTGCCACTTTTTCATGTTTTTCAAAGCGGTTAAAAAACTTTACTGTTATGAAGCGATTTTTTTTAGGTTGTTTATTTGTATATTGTAAGTCTCCACCAATGTATAGGTCTGTGGTCTGCACAAGGGTGTGGCATGCAAATCTCCTGTTTATCTTTATACAATGTGATGAAACACAGCTGGTTGAAGTTTTTCTCTTTACTGGTTCCTGTAGAGCAGGGTAGGATAGGTCTTTATTCAGCATGTGTAAACATTCAGTAGGTGCTACATGCTGGCTAACATTACCTGGCTAACCCATTTCAACCTCTCCAGGTAATGAGTATCAGTAAAACACATGTCCAAGGTACAACATTTAGCTGAAAATCTAAAACCAGCCTGAAAATGAAGGAAATCTGAAACGATAGCATGACAGTCTATGGAGCATACTGTGTTGTTGTCAGACCTTTGTTGGACCGAGCTGATGCTGTACTGTGATTGGCCAGTCTTAGCGAAGAATCAGTTGTATCAGGTGCGCTATGGCCCCTCCGGCCTTCCCATAGGGGCGCCACTGAGGCTATTAACTGAAATGTTGTACCTGTGTACACTTGTTTTAGTATATTTACTCTGGACTCCCTTGGAAGTAATTAAGATACGAGTGGATTATACTGGCAAGAAAGAGTGAATTGAAGTGAATTTTGCAGAGCCCTAAGTGATGCCTTCAACTTAATTTTTTTCTTGTCCAAACGGCACTTTTCAAATGAATCAGCAAACATAGCCTACATATATTAAGAAACTAAACTAGCATAGGCTGTATATATTATCCCATATAACTGACTTGACGTAGGCTACAGTGTCAACCAAATTGTTGTCCTTTAATTTAATATCTGTCCACTAATTTATTAATGTTTCACCAAAACGAAGAGTTTTTCTAACAGAGGACAGAGAGGTCGAACAGCTTGCAGATGAAATGTATGTGGGCCTGCCTACATTTTTTTGTGTTGATTTTGGATGAATAGTGATGATTGGCAGTGTGACCAAGAAACAGATGGAAAACTGACGTAGAGAGTGACCAGCGAACAATGACGACTATAAAAGGAGAGATACACTAAGACAAAGATGAACAGAGAGTGAAGGCGGAGAGAGAGAGACACAGAGAGCTGTATACTGACTGCGCGGCTCAGAGTCGTTTTCAGCACTCCTGCTCGTAGACAGCAGCAGCGCACTACAATGCCGCGCGCGCAGCTCTCTGTCAATATAACGGTTTGAAGCGCGGGGCGTGCTCCTCAGACTCGCAGACAGCCGGTTCCTCAACGCTTTTCTTCATTCAAAACTCAGTGTATATCGCAAGAAAACGAGCAAAAGTAAAAAATGGAGTGTGCCACGTTGAGCAGAGAGGGAGCGGGTCTCGCCAAGCCGCCAAAACATCTGTGGCGGCAACCCAGGACTCACATACGGATCAAACAGCGCTTCAACTCGGACACCGAGCGCTACCTGTGCCGCAACCGGACCCTGGAGAAGCTGCGACCCGGGCTGAAGAAACCCCGCATGTCCTGGCCCTCCCCGTTAAAACGGTAAACTGTTTACCACCTGAAGTGTCTTGACAAACCATACCTTAACTCGGCGCACTTGTTTACTTAAATTAAAAAAAAAAAAAAGGATTAAGTTATGGAGAACAAGTCCAAATTTAGACCAGACTGGAGCAATAAGTGATGACTACAATTAGCCTACAGTTTGTTCACCATGACTGCTGCCCGTTATTTTGGTGTCATGACATGCTGAATATGAAGACAGGGTGCGTTCAATTGACAATTTAGATAAAGGCAAAAATCTGAAAAGACTAACACGATGTAGTTAGGCTACAGTATTTAATAAGTCTGCTTAATTACAAGAGATATATCATAAAAACATTGCTTTTTATTCGTGGAGTAATCTAGGATTTGTGCTTAACTTTATTTGTACAAACCAAGACATAAAAGACTGTCTTATCTACCTCCACATAGCCTACCTTACATTAGTCTGTTTGTTAAGACACAAACAAAAAATACAGAGAACATGAGCAATGCAATAAAACACACACACGCACGCACGCACGCACACACACACACACACACACAAAAAGTCAGAACAAAATGGCTTCTTCAAACTGAAGTCAGTATTTATTGTGACCTTCCTTTACACGTACTTCTTAAACTCTCTTGGGCAGACTATCTTGAAGTTTTCTAAAATAATCTTATACCACAAGATTAGTATTGTAAGTCTAATATTTTCTGCCGAAGAGAGTTCAGGACTTGCAACTTTAGCCTGATTAAGTTGTTTTTTCTGACATATTTACATTTTTAATACTGTATACATATTTCCTGTATGTTCTAGTTGTAATTTAGTAAAGAGACTACTAAGAAATATGTAAGCCTATTATAATATTACTAAAATAACAAAGTTTAAGGTGGCCTAAGACTTTTGCACAGTACTGTCGTTAACACTGACTACCAGAAGACAAAGTGGATGAATTATTCATTTCTAGATGTTATTATTTTATAGATTTTTAGTTGCTAGATGTAACCTTGGTCATCAATCTCTGCTGGCTGCCATAGCAGAAAGTCTCTGCCTCCTCTGTGTTGCTTTCCACCAAAACCTCTTAACTGTGCAGCTGACATAAATTCACGATTAATGATGTCAGACGGTTGGTGAAGCACTCTCTTCTAAAATATTGCTGAATTATCTGATAGGCTGTAACAATGGAGTCATAAAATTATCAGGGCTCTGAGCGCTCCCCTAAATGTCATTATGTTTAAGATATTGAAACAGTAAATCGTCAGTCGAGTTTGTTAAAACCTTTCTTTAAATCTTAATGCTATCCAGTGTCTTCTTTCAGTCATATTTGAAATGTTTCTCAAATAAATACACAATAGAAAGAATGAATGAATAAACTCAGATGGTAAGAAATCCTTTAAAAAATGTGAAGGTGTGAGTGCATTGCTCACCTAGTGACTTGTCATGTTAATCTTAATACTCCCCTTAAATTTTCCGTAAACCTGTTGACATCATCATAGGTTATCTTTTCCACAGTATATCTGCCTGTACTGCTGGAGGTCACAGTTATGCTGAATGTCTTAATGATATCAGACCAGGGTTTGAAATTAGCACCATTCAAATGCTATTAAAATATGCAAAGCTGCTTCATTCACTATCCCAAGTCACTATGGTAATCTACTGAATGGCCGGAAGATTTTGGAATCAACTAACCGTGGTGGCAAGTGGACAAAAAAGTTAATTTCCCTGTATCAGACACAATATTTTTTCATAGCTGAACTAGTATATCCACTAGTGTTTGTCACTTTTGATTTTGTGTTCATGGAAATTTTAGGCTATCAATAAGATTTGTGAAAGAGTTCAATGTATTTGAAGAATGCATGATTGCACAATAGCCTGATGGATATCCAGTAACTTCTTGGAGCCTGTCAAGGCAGTCAGTTTGCCTATGCTCCAATAAGTCGGTATAGCAAATAATGCAAAGCACTGAGGTGGTGGTGGCTGTGAGCAATACATTGCACCGAATAACTTGTATCCTTGGGAATGTCTCTGATGTGTTCGGTAAACATGGTAGAGGGCTTCAGAGACCAGGTTCACATGACTCCTCGAGCTGTTGCTGACCTGTTACGCAGTGTAACTCCGTGGGTAGAGGAAACCAGAGACACTACATAGAATGTTTCAGATTGTATTCTTGACCATTTGCAAAGTATGCAATTACCATTTATTGAGAGTTCAGAAAAGAATAATTAGATCTCACCATTATCACAATAAATGAGACTCCCAACATGTAGCAAAATAAAGACGGCTGTAATTTTGGTAGATGTTTTGGATTAAAAGTCCATGAAATAACACACTGTGATTGAGTGGGTGTCTCCTGCAGAGGTTGTCTCTTCTTCAGGCTGGGCTTTTTGTGCTACTCTTTGCACTTTGAGGGATGATGGAGGGGATGTCAGTGATGGTTTAGCTAGCACTAAACTGCTCTGTAAACCTCGTCAGTCAGGCTGATGGAGGGCTCAGACTCCCTCTGCCTCAGTGTGTCATTCCTCACTCATTCGTACCCGAGCACTGCCAGGGAAGAGATTGATGGCTGGTGTTTTTGCCTCGCCTCTATTTGTGTTATTTTACAGTTCTTAATTTGACAAAACAGCCTTGTTTTGGGGGTAGAAATATTTGAAAACACAGAAAAGAGAAAGAAATAGGGAGATGGAGAAAGCATTTTTTTTTAATATTTTATTACAGTGACATAAGTCTTGGTTAAAAATGTATCTTATCCAATATTGGTTTGGTGAAAACTCATTTTGTGGGACATCTAGGTTTCTGGGTAGAGATTTAACGCCATGCTACAGTAGACACTGGCTACTGGCAAATACTGGTCCTCCAAATTTGAACTGTGTCTTTGTGTTCCCTACAAGAAAGAAAGAGAAAAGCTTGAGTGTGAAAGACATTAAAACATCTCTGTGATTGGCTAAGTTGAGCAGGCATGAAAACTGCTGTCAGTTCAGCTCTGCTCCCCAGACGCCGCTTACTGTCAGCAAGCAGTGCTGCGGATCGTCTCACCTCAGAGGCTTTTCACACTCAAGCCGAAGTGCTGTTTTAGTCCCCTGATGCACTGAGAAGATAATTGCCAAGAAAGTTGTTTCAAACATGTTTGGTGCTTTCAGTCCTCAGTAAAGCATGGACTCTTCAGTGTGATGTACATATCAGTATTTGCACTGACATATGTCATGTACAATTATTTGTTTGTGTATTGCGGTACTTAAGGTATACCTGGCTTATGCTGACTCTTATCAGTATGTGTCATATTTCTTCTACCTCCTCTAGTAATTCTGGACATGCCTTAAAAAGACAGTCATTTCTCATCTGGCTAGTCAATTTTGATATTTTCTGTTAGACTTATCTGAGCTTCCTGTTTGGATCTGCATTGGTAGTTTATTCCCATTTCGATGGTTTCTAAAAACAGATTTTTCTTTGTCCACTCTGTGTTTACCATCCTCCTCCTCTGTGACTGGTTTGGAAGATCTGCAGCTCTTGGCCTTGTTTACATATTTTAGAGATTTTCTTTTCTTCGTTGGCATTTTTACTTTTATTTTTGACAGCTTAAAACATTGAGAAACAGGGAGGTTTGAAATGCTGATATCGTACCGGACATCGGGCTACTAGGTTGCCCCTCTTTTACACATTTTATGTGTTTTTTGTTATCTCAATCTGTTTGCTGTCTGATCATCTGAAATGCATTTAAGTTGTTTTTTTTTGTGTGATATTTTTGGATTTTTATAGGTTTGTCTAATGCATTTCTATTTCACGTGACTGCAATGAGAAAGTTAAAATGATAAGATAAACAATTTCCCCTTTGTCACCTCTCACATTCAAAAGCTGAGTGCTTACACTGCAATAGTTTCTTTTTCCTTTTCTTTGGTTAAATGTCCATTCATTTCATGCAAGAAGTATGTTTTTATTGTTTTAAATTTACATGTGTAGATCCCATCAGGGCTGACATTGTTTCACTCTGATAGAATATATGGATCACAAATAAAAAGATTCGATCCGAGCATGTCATTATTGAGCATAAAGTTCTAATATGTGACTTAACCTACTGTATTCATCATGATGAGGTAAGGATGACACGATACATCTGGGTGATGTTTAGACTGAAACTACAGCGTAAAAAGTGAGACAAAAAATACCTTAATGTCACAATCTCGTCTAAAATTTCATAAGGATTCAATAAAAATTGAGCATAAAGCAGTATAAGCATTCTACTATGACTCTTCTCACATCATTTCGATGGGTATCATCCCTCAGATTTCATGCCTAAAATGCATGAAAATCTTAATAAAATGAAATAAAATACTTGCCCTGATAATGAAAGTGGGAACCTGGCAGTGAAATGACACAGTATGTGTGTGGAGGTGTGTGTTTGTGTCATTGCATGTGTGAAAACAAATTATAAATACAAATACTAATGGACGCTCTGTGTTCACTCACATCAGCCGCTGAAGAGTTGAACGGGCATTAAAGAAACTCAGCTGCATCAAGGCTTACTTTCTCATAATCAACACACCACCTTAAATATATCACTTCAGTTATTTTCAGACACTGTCTAGAGTCCTGCCAGTGTGGATGCTGACTGCGCTGATTGCCCAACATTTAATGATGATGGTAATGCTAACAAGTTGAGCTGTTGGTAGGAGTAAGAGCAATGAGTCAGCCAGTTTAAAGCCACCAATGACACCACTGCTTGTATTCTGCACTGAATACGTCTTCCTTTTTTCATCTCTGATGTATCATTCCAGATGACTCAGATTGGTTTTAAAAATAAAACATCCTCAATACAAGTGGGATGAAAATTTATGTAAGACCGAAATAAAACATGGTGTGAAGACACCTCTGTTTTATACCATTATATCTTAATTATAATATGTGGTCATGAGCAGCATAGATGGTGAAAGCAAAGATGGTTTGTCTTGCTGCCACTGGACTTGTAATCCTTATCTAATGTGGAGAAACGTTCACTTAATTATCTGTGCAATATTTTGATAAAAGGGTTGTGTGTGTGTGTAGGGGGGTTAAATCATTGTCATCTAATTTTGTCATTGTGTTCTCACTCTAAAATCTGATGTAGGTTAATGACGCAGCGCAGCAAGCAGAGTTTCTATGTGTTCTTTTATCCTGTGCAGCAGTTACGGTGTGAACAGTTTATCTGTAGATCCCTTCACAGCTGATCAGATTACATCAATGCATGAGAGTCTATTTGCAGGTGTTTGTAAGTGAAAGTAAAGTTTTAGACCCAGCAGTTAAGTTTCACCTTCAATGTGCCTGATGTTCTGCTGCGCCATCTCTGCCCCTTGTGCGCTATAAATATGTATGTACAGTACATATTTTCCAATATGGCTCCTAATTAACAGTCTGGGTCCAAATTTTTGGGGTCCTATTTATGGTGGTGGATGATTTAGTTGTGGCAATCACAAATAAATAAATGCGTGGAGAAACCCTGTGATTTAAAATAAAATTACATTTTAACATATTTTGTGAAATGATACTGTAGACTATTGTGTATGAAGTTATTTTTTCAAAGATATAATATTGAGTATCATAATATTTGCTGCAGGTTTAAACAACTTGTTTTTGTTCACTACAGCAGATTATTATTCTCCTAAGGTTTACACATAGCACAATTCTTCTCTGTTGACAATAATGTCAAAATTCATTTTAGATTTTCTGTCCATAGACCCAATATTAATTTTCCCTATGTTAATTGACACTTAATTCACATGCATTTCTTTATGTTATGTATTATATGTAGCCTGTCATGCTAACAGGCTCATCAGTGTCACAGAACAAGGCAAAGCCAACAGGGCAGATGCACACTACAAAGTAAATTGCCTCTCAGGCGTGGGTATAGGCTGAAGGCTGGTCTCCAGGCTGAATTGCAATGAATTATGAAGTGGAGAGTCACTGTTTTGCTCAAGGACACTTCAACATCAAGCACTGATGGTGACGGAGGCATGTCGGCTCCTAAAGGGAGTGAACTGGTGGCCTTTTGGCTATGCAGGATGTTCTCATGCTGTTATGTTTGCACGTTGGTCATTGTTTATTCCTAGTGGGTGCACCCCCAGGCTGCGAGAGGCGAAAGAGAAAAGTGTGATCCGGACCAATGGTCAACTTGAAACAGCAACGGCCTGCTTCGAAAGCCCTCCTTACACCGGGATGGTGAAAAATTGCACCTGTTGCTATGGAGCCCATTTGTTTTCCCAGGGATAATCGCATAAAGGGTTCCCCACTAGGTTATCAGAGGGGTTAAGGACAGCTATCGAGACAGAAAAACTGAATGTTAATTAACCAATATCATGTTAACAAAACACACAAAAGCTTGTTGTGTTGGCTGTTTGCCGATGGTTAGTGAAAGGTAATGTAATAGTGTTTAATGTACAGCTGCATGACCTGTAGATGCCAGTTGTTTTATGGATGTTGCTTTTAAGTTGTATTACTTAATAGAAATCATCTAACGTCACTGGGACCACCGGGAAGATGATTTTCCAGTGAAAGTAAAGGCTGATGATGGATTCTGCTTATTAATTCCCTTGTGTGTATAACACTTAGACTGCTGTCATTGTGTTGTTGGTCCATTTTTTCTTTCATTATTTCGTGGAAGGGGAATATATTCTGGTTTTTTTTGAGAACTTCTGTGGTCTGGTAGTTTTGATAATTTTTTTTTTTTTTTTACTCAAATCACTATTTAAGTGGTTCTTGATTAGAAGATTCACACCTCCAAATAAAAATATTCTAACACATTGTAGCTCTTTCTGGCCCAGGATTTAGTTCATTTCTGTATTCAGAGCTTCAGGAGATGATTATTTTACTGCTTTTTTAGTATCTAATCAAATGTCTGGTTTAGAAATCAGTACTGAGGGATTTATTGAACTAAACATAGAGATTGCATTTGAGCTATGCAGCTTATCCCTTGATAGTTACATGTCTGCCTTGCTAGATTTAGGCTGTACTCATGCACTGTTCATATGTATACCTTTTAAGAGTAATGCAGAAGGATTCAATTTAACCCACATAATAGGGAATGCTGCAATCATGTGACCAATGTGCCGACAGAAGTTAAGAAGTAGGCCTAGAATAAATACTTGAAAGGCCACATCAGAAAGCAGGTTGGGGTGGTGGATAGTTCAAACAAACACAGGACTTTCCCCCAGATGACCGTTTTTCCGGAACTGCGTGAAACCAAGTTTGGGTTTTTTAAAACAGTAACTATAACTATATCTATAACCCTTAAACCAAATCAGTTGAAAAGCAATATATATGGGTACTTAGTAGTGTTGTTGATTGATTCAGGTCAAACTTTTGACATTTGAGTGAAAGTATTATAATTCTACATATTGTGTATAGATATGCATGTGACTGCCCTCTAAAGGTTGAAACCTGGCTATAGCTGAATTTTGCATTTGGCTGATCCTGGTAGCAGCAGCCTGCCATCACTAAACCAGCCCCTTGTTGCCACTATCTCACCAACAGACTGCATTATTTGTGTGTGCGTGGAGCAGGGAAGTGCTGCTGATCGAGATGCGGCACGTTTGGATGACTGGGTATGTCCTAGCCCCCTCCCAGTCCTGACCATTTTTGAGACTTTTTTCAAATTCCAAGGAGGAGGCAGTCAAGCCTAAAGTGGAGGGCTTAGTTACAGCCAGTGTTGTCACAATTATCACACTCTTTACTGCCCTAATGAACTTTTTTTTGGCATCAATGCTTTCGTTGAGAGTTCAAGCAGTCAGGTACTCCCTTAGAGAAGTCTGAGACAGAGTCGTGATTGTAAAAGGTGAAGATGAGGGTCCAGAGGCACGGACATTGATTTATTATCATTGTGGTTTATTAAAAAGTTGACAGAAGAAACACGAAGCAGCCTGCACTCGTCCTCCACACTGTCAACCAAAGACAATCAGAGTGGTCCATGGAGACACTGTTCAGTCTCTGAGTTTGTTTTTCTTCGGGGCTGTTAGCCAGTAACAATTAGTCAGGACTCTGGAGACTTCTTTCAAATAAATGACAGGTTGAAGACAAGCTGAAAATACTCTCAACATGTTACTTTTTGGAACAAGCTCATATTGGTAAACAGCTTCAAAAGCAGCAATTTATGGAGTTATTATGTGGAAGCTCAGAATAGGTGGGTTAATGAAGGGTGCCACCATATTTTATGACAATGTTCAGTATCTTTAAATTTGACCATTAATTAAAAAAATACTTGTTATTTCCTTCATTGTATAAGGTTTTACATATTCATATTTAATTGTTGCCCTTTGTGTCAAAGTATAGATCATACACAGATACAGTATGTCTACAAGAATACGGGGTACTGAAAACACTGAGTTTGCTGACATCTACAGTAAGAGTAGCCTGACATGACAGAGACATTTAAAAATGTTAAAAAGTGAACACCTTTGCTGCATCATGAAATGTTCTTACCATGACTTCAGAGCTACTATAATGTGACAGATGATGATTGTGAGGCCAATGCCGTCTCTGTAATCTATTTCAAAGACTTCTATGATTCTATTTTATGCAAAATAACTTTCAGCCTGACATGCATAATAAAACCGTTTGTTTGAAACTAGACATAAAGCAGTGATGTAAAGGCACATTTGTTTAAAAAATGTTTGCTGCTGTCTTGCTCTCTGTGCATTTGCCCCCGGCTGGTAGTAATCTCATGCAGAACTGACAGTGTTTACTCATTTCCCAGACAGACCAGTTGCCCGTGGCAGAAACAGGTCAGGCGTTTCTTAGAAACTGCTGTTGTTGCCTGCTTGATAAACTTGTTTGTTGATTTTGCTCAGGATATGATGTTTAATGGGCTCTGATGCCCTGCTATTCTTTCATAGAATACATTTTTCACTGTCTTTCTCTCTGCAAAAGAATAATAAATGACACTCTTCAAGCCTCAGCACAGATGTAAACATAAAAAATGAAATTCCCTTAAAGCTAGACATTGTAAATTTATAAATTTACAATGTACGTTATTCATCCACTGATGCTGTGTGCTGACTTTCACTCTAACCTTTTGAAAATTACTTTAAAAGCAAAAAGAGGCTACCCTATTTAATTTGATTTGGAAAATTTGATAAAATACATAGTAAAGGAACCACTTCTGCATGTTCCACTATATTACACTGTATGCAAAAAGATAATGCAGGGGGCGTTGTCATGATACTGGAATTTCTGACTTTGATGCGATATCTTGAAAATATTGACATTCGTTACTATTTTTGATACCATGGGGAACATTTGACACTTAAGGTATACAAGTTAAATTTCTTTTATTAGGTGAGGCTATAACATGCCATTAAAGTACAATGACTGTGGTAAATATTAACAATTAGTGAGCGAGAAAGTACAGGTGGTAGCGGAGTATCGATATTGTGGAAACTGAGTATTGAAACCATTCAAGATCAGTATGTATTCTTAAATCAATATTTTGACAAAGTTTTCACAGCAACACTTTGTAAGAAATTGTTCCCTAAAACCCTTATTGTTTTACATTGCCTGCCTTCATGTAATACAAAAAAGTGACTTAAGCATGGAGATTGATTAGGCATTTTTGTACCGGAGGAACTATTCCTAGTTCCAAGAACACCCTTTTTTATTGTGTCTGAACCACAGGAACAATTGTAGCTTTTCTAGGGACTTTTTTAGCTTCGGTTTCAGTGTTGGCACTCTCCCAGCACAAGAGGAACCATGGGTGACTTTAGTGTATGGCCATTGGTCAAACACATGAGCCACTGCATCATTACCAAATGCCATTTTTAAAAAACAGCTGATTGGAACAGTTGGTTGTTCTTACTGTATGTTGTGCAGAACCACTGGCCGGCTTTCATCACTTGTACATTTCTATGGCAAACAGAGAAAAACCCTTGAAGAGGGAACGTAGTGCTCGAGGATCGCCCCAGTGAGCAGTTTCTCTCAGGGTGTCCCCAGAACAGAAAACACTGATTATCTCAACTCAAAGGTTTTTTAAACTTAGAGTTTGCAATCAAAATTGCCCCCTCTGAAATTGTGTTGAAACAATTTTCCATCCTTTTATGGGACAGTTTGCTGGGATCTGACTACAAAATGTCAGCCCAATTATGGCCTGACCTGTCTGACAAGAGCTCTTGGAATGAAAACGAGTGTTGGATGTGAAATTTTCTAATTTTATTCCTTGTAGCATGTCATATGGGAAGACAGCATGCAGAACTGCATAATGTAAACAATGTAGGAAAATTGCTACTGACAGTACAGGCCCTGAGTGGAATATTTCCCAGTCAGCCCATGACAATTAATTATGAATGCCACGAATGCCAAATAAACAGGAAATTAAAAAAAAAAACAAACAACAACAAAAAAAAAAAACGCCACAGACACGATTTGCAATGTGAAAAATGTCTTTTATTATCTCTCCAGTGGCATCCCACTCACAAGAGAGAAAGTGAATTGTATCCAAATGGCACCAGCAGGCGGTTCAATCTTAGCATCAGGCAGCAGTGTCGCCTCACAGCAAGAAGGTCACTGTGGAGACTGCATGCTCTCTCTGTCCATTTCATACCAAAAGACACATATGTTGCATTTTAGGAATATACCTGTTTTTGCCTTCAAACTGGAGCTGGTCCTGGCTCTAGTCCATACTGGGGCATTCACTCCTTCACATTTGTAAGGATCGTTCTTAAGTTTTAGGAGATGAGGAAGAATAAATTGACTCATATAACCTATTCTGTGAGTCATTAGAAATAGAAAAGATTCTTTGTAATGGACACATGATTGTTTGAGGAAGCAGAAGACTCTAATATCAACCAAGTTCTTTGTTATTATTTGGAAAAATCCAAAGGTGTTTTTTTATTTTTCTGCAGCAGTGTGGGTTGTGGGGTGATGTGCCATGTATTTTTGAGTTACATGCAATCACAACAGCAAGTAAGGTTTCTGATCCATCTGGCAACTTCTATTCAATAGTCTGGTAATGGAGCACTACAGGAGATGAGTAAAGCACTTCTTGTCCATGTATTCAGTGCCCACTGATTCAGTCAAGGTACAAAAGATCAGAGAAATGAATGTAGTTGCTCTTGCTAAACCTTGGCCAAGACCAAACATTACTCAAACAATACAATAGATATTTGCATCCACATCCTTGCACTGACCTCGCTCTTGTCAGAGGCAATTATAGAGAGCTCTTAGACAGCACACACCCATGCCAAAACTGAGCAGTTTCAACACCCAGCAGTTATCAAACTCAGCACTACCAGCGAAATTTCAGGATAAAATATAGTTTATTATTAACGAAAGACAGCCTCTGAATTTCAGATTGGGTCTCTTTTTCAGGATTTTAAAGCTCTGACAAACACCAGAATTGGTTGAAATATGTTGGCTCTTTTAATGATTTAGACACTACAAGAAAGGCTTTTAATGTACATGATCCTCATTTTCTACAGTTTGAAATTTTCTAACGTTTGAACCTGATTTGAAATGGGCCAGTGGAAAAACTACATTAAACTAAAACTGGCAAAACTGCCTTTTATTTTTCCTGGACTCCACATTTTGACCTTTCAACCTCAGTTTATTTTTCCAGTAATAAATACAGTTTTCAGCACCATGGGATATTAAAATAATTTGTTCGACTTGATTAGACTGACTAAAATTTGGACACATACCCTTTTTTTCCAACCTACATAGAACAGGTTTTCTGATTTCCACAACTAATTTTGAACCTTTCAAAACACTTAACCAAAAATTAACTGTTTCACAACCCAGACAGTTGGTTCTCAGCTGGATCCAAAAAATAGTATGTTTCTTTTAACCTGAAGTGTGAACTGTGACAACATCAGTGTCATATTCTACATATTGGAAAGGGAGGATGGAGAGGCCATCAATGCCAGTCAAGTGAAAAATGATTGGTAAAAAAGAACATGCAATGGTCTCATTATTAGTTGCCCCATGCTGGGTTTATTTTTGGATAAAAACAAATATCTGTAATAATGAAGCAAAAGTTTGCACGTAATCGATGCGATCTGCCACTTGCCTACTACTGTTTATGGCTTTTGTGAATTTTGCAATGCCCTCCGTTGATGACACATCCTAGTTTATAATGGTTCTCCAAAAACTGGTGGAAACACGGAGCAGTTCATTAGATAGTGCCTCTGCCCCAAAAGTCCTAAATAGAGCCAGTTTGAGAACCAGCTGATCTTGTGAAAAAGCGATATCAGTGGACCTGGGAAGACTTCTGGTCCATATCCTCTGTAATAGACTATAAACTGGGCAGTAAATGGACATTGAACATCTGACTGATACTCATGTGCAGCAGGTGTTTTATGTTAAGCCAAACCAACATCACATTTTCATAAAATACTGTGGTGCAAAAAACCCCACCAAAATCAACATTCTTGTAAGTCTCTAAACTGATATCAGAAAGACAATTTACTAAAGAAAAAACAGGTAACAGCTCTGAACCACTCCAAACTCTCCATTTACTTTCATTTGGGAGATGTGTTTATATAGATTTACTATTAAAGCATTTTTTTGTGTGCCTAAAGTCAGTTAACTATACAGTCTATGGTACAGGAGGAAGCCTGCACAAAACGTGGCGACTGTAAATATTCTGAACACTGAAATCAACATCTGGTACTGTAAGCCACATCAGGAGTTTATTAAAATGCAGCTATTTTTGAGATATTTGCCACTTCACCTGCTATTTGCTCATTGGCAACAGCTTAGTCACCTTCTCCCCTCCCTGTGCCCGCCTCACACAGAAACAATAAATCTGTAAGGCCTGTAATTGCTTTAGCTTGACTGGTAATATGAGAAGCTAGGACAACAGATCCATTCCAGGAGCAAACAGGAGGCGGTAGGCATAATGACTCTGATTCATCACTTCCATGCAGATCTGTTGGTGTGTTGAGTCGAGGGGTATCTGTGCTGATTACTGGCATCTTGCAGGGAAACAGTCGTCTCCCTGTCACTGTTGCAGCATGTTAATCATCATCATATCATTGCCAAATAAACTGTGATGCATCAGTTTAATTGTCAGAAACAAAAGAGATTATCGTATAAGCAATAAATAGCCTCCATCTCATATCTCTTGTTGTACATGATATTTTAATACGACCTAGGTAAATGAAGCAGAATATTTAATAGTGTAATAGTGTCAATTTAATGAAAAAATGCAAGCAGTCTTTCAAAATCAAGACAGCCATGAAAAAATCTTAGTGAAATAGCAAACTGTGGATTTGTGATGTAGTTTGTGTTGAGGCTATACTATAGACAACAGTTGCGCTCATAAATGGACATAACCCTGGCAGAAAAATGCTATTTTTCTATGAAATAAGAGTCCTCGTGCAGAAAACCGATCTTAATTCGGGGTAGTGGTCAAAGGAAGCCATTTATTATCACACACTTGTGTGCTCACTTTAAAAGATAATAAAAACTCTAATGTTTGGAGGCGGTGTGAGTTACAGCGCAGTAAATTTAGTCAAAAATTGATGGCAGTATGAATGCAGCATGTTATCATAAAATACTAGAGGACAATTTTCATTTATCAGCCCGGATGCTACGTATGGGATACACTTGGACTCTCCAAAATGACATATTCAAAACACAAGGCCAAGTTGACCCTTAAGTCAACTATGAGTGCCCATCACAGTCTCATGACCTCAGTATTATTGAGCCACTTTGATTGCCACTATTAGTTGTTACTTTAACAACAACTATTCTTCCTGGGGTCCACAAAAACAAAACAAGACGTACAAGATTAATCAAATATACATTGGTAATAAAAAACATAGATAAAAAAATATAATCACAACAAACCAGGAGCAAAAATAATTCATAGTGTATGAGTACAAAGATAGTTTAAAATAGTTTACTTAAAGCAATCTACCTTGACATTTTCTACTTAAGTCAATTAATCAGTCGCACACATACAAAACGTTACATATAGAAGAAACTGAATTCATAAATTGTGAATAGGTTTATTCTGCAAAACCTAAAAGACCAAGGAAAATCTTTTGGGAGGTTTAATTTTGCTTAAATATATTCAGAATGGGGTTTGAACCATTAATTCTGTGGCTATCGTACAGCATGTGGAATCACCGTAAGGCCGTCCAGTTCCTCTTTATAATAAAGACTTGCAGTGTAACTGATAGAAGCAACACTGAATTCGTAGCACAACCATGGGCTATGTCGCAGTTCATATGTGTTATGTATTACATCTGTGTTGTATTCACAGGTTCACTTCACAGTAGGTCTGTGACATTCGCTTTGCACTAACAGCAATCAAACTGACACCCTTCGCCCCAAGAGATTGTTATAATTGGATTTAAGTAATAATTTGTGTTTTCATTTATTCCTAACAGAATTAAAACTGCATTAGGTAAAATTTGTATGTTAAAATACACCCACCTAAACAGCCTAAATCATGGTGCTGTAAAGAGAAAGCGGGGTCATGTCCCTCGGTTGAGATGCTGCTGATCGGATGTAATGAAATACACGTCTGACATATGGAGGCTACTGGGACATCTCATATATATAGAGAGAGAGACTTTGAAACTTAAGAGCAAAATACAGAATCAGATTTTACATACTAAACATTGTTTTAACTTGGTATGGAGTACAAACAGAATACCCAGCAGCAGACATGAAGTACAACATAAATTACTGCAACCTGTCCCCTAGTGCTAAGCTAATAATAAAGCAGGAGTCACCAAAGATGGCTGAGCTTGTTGCAGTTTTTATCCACCATCCCCACCCTTGCTTGCCAACACAAGAAAGATATGTAGGCCTTTAGTCACATAACTCTGTAAGATTTGGGGGTAAAATGTTTTTCAGCCAAAGTGCAAGACCAGACCACATTTATCATTTTGGTTTTATGCAAGGTCTTTCAGAAGATATGGATTTATTTATAATCTGTTGTCCAAGACCTAGCCAAGAGGGCAGCTTAAAACATTGTTTCAGCAATAAATACAAGCACACAAATACAGCTATCACACATTACAAAGAACGAGCACAGTCTCCAGTTAAAATGCAACACACAACAGTCGTATACATTAATTTGTGCAATTATCAGTTTCAGTGAGCCTTAGAGTAGCAATCACCTTGTCCAAGAGTACTATTATCTCTTTCTTTTAAAAGTGACTTAAATTCCCCTACTAGTTCTTGTGATTTAGGTGTGATTTTGCACCCAGTCAAATCTAATCTTTGTTTGCCATTGGTAAGCTCCTTCTGCTATTGTGTTTGCTTACAACTGTGATGTTATGTCCAGGCTTTGATCTCTCATCAGCTCAGGCAGTAGCAACTCTTTTGATGATTTCAAGCTCTGCATCTTTACATTTCCTTACCAGATATGAATATTGTGGTGTCTTTATGTGAAACAAAGAATTGCATTATACTTTTCACATAGTCATGCACACCATGGGCTGATTATTATCAACTAGATTTAAAACCACAGCAGATGCAGAAGTTTGTTGGTTTTAGAAGTGCATCGGTAGATGTCTCTTATCTTCTTATTAGTTGTCAGCATCAACATACGTGTTTCCTCTTTCGCTGCAAACTACCATCAGTTTCCTGCCCCCACTGTAATGATAATGGTAATAAAATTCCACACCAGTCACAGACGACTTTACATTTTAACATTTTAAATATTTGATTTCAAACAAGCATTATTTCAGACTAAGTTTTCACTCATCTTTCAGGGGACATCTTTTTTGTTTGTTTTGGTCCTTAAATACAAAAGCAGCTGTACCTAAGAGTCAGATCACTGGTTTTTAAACAAACAGCCTGAACATCTCAAAGGAGCTCAGGTAGCTAAGAGGAAATATGGCTCCTTTTGCTGACCTTAGATAATGGCTGTTTGTGGTTTATGGGATTTTAGGCCTCTAGAATAAAGTTACTTGCTTTTTATACCGCTGCTCTGGCGATATTGATGGGCTGAGGCATTATGTTATCGGGTTGTCCGTACACCTCATTCTTGTGAACCTGATATCTTGTGAAAGTGATATCTCAAGATCCTTGAAGGACTTTTTTCATATTTGGCACAAATGTTCACTTGAACTCAACGATAAACTGAATCTGGTAGTCAGAGGTCAAAGGTCACTATGTCCCTGCATCTGTCTCATTCTAGTGAACGTACTATTTCAAGAAGATCTTGAGACAGTCAAATGGTCAAATGTCGAAGGTCATTGTGACCTCACAAAACAAGTTTTTTGGCCATTACTGAGGAATTCATACACTAACTATTACAAAGTGTCACACAAACTTCTAATAGGATGAAGTGATGACATTTTATATACAAAAGGTCAAAGAGCATATTCACTGTGACATCATAATGTTCTGCAAAAACAATTTTCTTAGCATTACTGAAGTTTGGTCATAACTAATTGGTGCCACTAAACTCTGGTGTCCACCTTGAAACTGTGCTGATTGTATAGATCTGTGCTGCTGGGGGATGTGAGTGGAACTTGAGTGGTTCATCGAGGCGTACAACAGGTGGTAGTGCTAGCCTTTTCTCTTATTTACACTTAGAGGTTTTCACTTGTGACACAAACACATACAGATGTAACTGAAATCCCTATGACAGACCAACTCAGACATTAGATGGACCTGGTAAGGACCAAATTACACTTCATAAAACATTTTTAAAAGCTGATCCAGATTCCCAAATCCCCCTTTTTCAGTGAACTCCTTACACGTGTTCAAACCACAAAGCCTGAGAAACACTGGACATGTTCCAATTGGCCATGTCAGCATGCAGCATGTTAAGTGGTGTCAAAGGCGTGGAAAACTGCTCAACTGGAGTGGCAACAGCTGGTATGTTGAATCCATGGCTGAATATCTCTCACATGATGAGCAAACAGTGGCAGGTGGTGTGGCAGAAGCTGTGGTTATGTTCCTTGTTTATGATGAGTGCTTGGAAATGTTAAATACCATGTAGTGCATCAGCTGCAGTAACATGGAATTGTTACTGAACAGTGGTTAACTGCAATGGTCGCAATAGGCATTCTGAAATGTCATCTGTGAAATGTTCCCTTTAATCAGACGTGTATTTCCTGGTTCAACAGCTTGGTTATAAGGGTTAGGAACTGACAACTGTCACAACTAAGAAAACAGATATGGAAAAACTTCCCTGTATTCCCAGCATTCCCTGTGCTGTATCCATATGATGTTCATGATAAACAGGTCATTAGTCTGCTGGTTAGGATAAGGGAAATGACAACTGTGTAGCAATGAACAGTGAAAAAAGTATTACAGGTGAAATTTTTTTAACATAAAACTTAAAAACTCATAGCGAGTGAAAAATGAAAATGATATTTACATACAGTGCACTTTACAGCCGTGATTCATTACTACCTAACTAGAATGATAAATATTATGAAGTGTTTTACAGATAAGAGAATTAGTGGTGCAGTACTCAACACCTGTGATGATAAAAAAAAAAATGATGATGTTTAGAAAACTTGTATCTGAAATCTCAATCTACATAGAATAAACTATTTCTGCCATAAGCAGTTAATGAGTTCATGGAAGAGTTTTTAGGCACAGCTATGGTTTATCTGTTACCATAGAAACCGTGGCCACATTGTTATTGTGTGAGCTTAGTTTACATGGCTTACATGGCCTTTTTTTAACATTAATTTGTACATAATAGAAATGCTCTCAATACCCTGCAAGCTGGAGGTTGTTTTTATTTTATGTACCTTCAGTTGTTTTGCACAATGTGTATACTGAATACTAAATATGTTGTTATTATTATTACATTAATATTATTCAGACCAGACTAATCTTTGGAAGACTTGTTGGTGTTGTTGCAAAGACAATACAATATTTAAAAGGGAACCCTGCCTTAATTCAGAATACTAGTATGTTATTTCCATGGCCTGGAAAAGTGCAATCAGTATTTGTGAATGTGTGCTTCTCTCTCTTAGAACTAAAAACCAGACAAGGAAGTCTCAAACTTGTGATGCCATAGGATGTAAAATCTGGAGCAGCTTTATGAATAACAAATGGGAGCCTCAGTTTGTGGACCCGCAGAATGTTGTTGGGGTTTTTTCATACCAAAATGAGTTTGTTTCTTTGCTTGTTTCTCAGTTGTGAAACAGAAAATATACCAATATATTCATTGTCATCTGGAACATCTTCCCCAATTCATTGTCTAGGGAGCAGCTCCAGACTTTGCACCCTCTGATATCACAAATTTGAGTTTTAGCACTCTAGTTTTTGGCTTTGGAAGAGATTTGTTATATTGACTAATATTTTTATACCATCTTAGACAATAGGAATAACATTTATGAATTTTGAAATTCTGCTTAGTTCCCCTTTAATGTGTTTTCCATTCTTTGTTATTGTTGTTGTTAAGCAGTATATGGCATTTTCTTCTTGTTTCAGGCCAGCAGGTGCTGTTTTGCATGTTGAGATTAGAGGGAAAACTCAGTCATCACAGCACAAACAGACACATTGCTGAGTGGGTTAAATAAATCCAGAAACGGATGTATGACTATCTCCCCTATGACTATCTCCATCACAGGGTTATCAGGGAGGGGATGCAGAGCTCTGTCTTTTTCAGTTGTTTTAACTCATCCATGCCAAGTAAATCATTATTCAGCAGGCGTGTTTTTTGACTCCTCATTCAAGACAGACAAAGATCTGCATTATGGCCCTGAACCCTCTCAACCTCACCTGTCTACTCAATATAAATTAATGAGTGCTAAAGTGTTTGAAATGGTAATATGAGAAATAAGACTGCATTTTGATATATTTCTTGCAGCAGGATCAGTGAAGTCAAGCTCATATGTATATAATTCATAATTTAATACAGCAGGAGTGCTAGTGTTGTGAGATTAGATCTGTTAGAAAACAGCTGGGTCAGTGCTTAAAAAACAGCTTGTACACAGGTTGTTTTCTGGAAAGAGACTTTTTGATTATGTTTTGTGAACTGGAAAAAATGGACTTCATTACCAGCAAATTTTGGCAAAGAACAGCTTTTACTTTAAATAGCTTAAGTAGTTTAACTTGAAATAGACTGAAAAAAAATAACTTCCCTCTCAGAAAAAAACGTTATATAAGTTGGAAAATTAGACGAAAAAAAGTCTTTTTACCAATACAACACCTTCTACTGCAATGTCTCCAGTGCCTCTGTAATGTTTAAAATATGGAATGCAAACAGTGCTAACAAACTCATTTTATACCAATTAATAAATAAGATGAGTATTGAAGCCTTTTCATGTTAATGTTACTGATGTCAACTGAAGACAAATAGCACAGGCCCCAAAATGTCATGGTAGTTCTTTACTTTCGAGAGAGAAAAATTGCAGATGGAATAAAAAAAAATTTTCCCAAAAGGCTGAGAACCCCTTAATGTGCTGACCTTTTGGTGACAGTAAGCCTCCCAGTCTCACCCAGGGTCCTCATCCAGAACGGGGAAACAAAAGTTTGACCTTCTGGTGGAAACACTATCAATGTAGCACCACCCTTGGGACTGTCAAAAGGTTTGCTCATTCATCAGCTCCTTTTTCTATTTATTTATTTTTATTATTAGCTTTTCTTTCCTGCGACGTCTTGTGAATGGATGCTTAACCTTTACTGCAGTTCATTTGCTGTAAATACAGAGCACATAATACTGTTCACTAAAGAGAGTATTGGCACCAGAAATATAATAAATGGTGGTGTTTGATGAATGGAAAACATCTCAAATGGCATATAAAACAATGAGTTAGATAAATGCAGTACCAGCAGAGCGCACTCAAAGGAGGCTGCGGCAGTCATTTATTCAGCTGTATACTGATTCCCTTTTTTGCTGAATATTAGAAGCTCCAATGACGACACAAATGACGTTAAAGCACACCCTCTTGTGTAAGGTGATTACACAACTATTACCAACAAATTAAAATATGTATATTATCAAAATATAGGGGCAATTTGCTCTTGACCTATAAAGCTTTTTGTGATAGTTGTCTCCCGTTTCCATGGAATACATAGTCTGACTAATAACTGGAAAACAGTCAGTCACATCAGTGGAATTCTATATGTAATGAAACCTAGCTTACTACTCCAGAAAGTAGGTCAAACCTCAGTAATGACCTAGCAACGAACACATTTTCCAGTCCCTGTTGAGTTTGTCTGCCAACTTGTGCTTATACTTTCTATAGATTGTGGGGTTTATCAAATTAAATAAATACCCAGATATAAAAAACAGAAATGCATAGCTTGCTCAGTCTTTTAACAACTTAGATATCTGCTGATTTATTTATTTTTTTACATATACAGATTTACCTTCTAGATACAAACTTTACGTGTATTTTTCAGCTAGTAGAGCTGATGAGGAAGCCAAACATTTACAAACATTGCAAAGTCCAAAATTTAAAGTTAATGGAAAAAAGATAGATGAAATCTTTTCCAAATTCACACTATGTTGTTTTCTAACAACATATAGATGTATTATTCTGTGTACAAAGTAGATTTAAAAATAACAGTACACACATTGTTTTCTTATTTACTTTCTCCACATATTTTCTCTATCTTCACAACTATGAGGACTTGAGACACTCAGATAAACTGTGATTTTTCCTGACATTTCTGTACTGTACATTTGTAAGATATCTGGCATGGTGAAATCCCTAGAAAACTTCCCCACATAACTTGAGGTTGGCCACCTGTCTGGTTGTTGTCAGCGCTGCTGGTGAGCAAGCATGAAGTGTAAATGAAGTGCAGTGTAATAGGATGGCAGCAGAAACAGATTGGACATGTGTAAATGAACACTCCTCAGCTTTAGTAACACGTTCTGGTGCTACTTTCCACACTATCTGGTGTTGAAACATTCCACCTCCCAGCAGTGAAGAACATATGCAGTTTCTAAAAAAAGCCAACGCCCCAAAGTGTGCTCAATATCGATAGAACTACAGTAAATCCAACATGGCCACTCCTCCGAGCTGAAATTGAATACCAGATGTAGACTGTGGCTATAAACCTGCCATAGATCTTTTATTTAGCTATCTATGTGTTACCATTTCCAAATCCTCTTTGCTGCACACTAAAAATGGCAAGTTTTGAGGAATATTTGGATCGTGCTATAAAGCTGCCTGATATGTTCCTCTGGTGAATTCTTGTAAAGATAAACCAACCTAGGACTGTATCTCTGAAAAAGCCCAGACTCCGTCATGTCGGAATTGTGTATCTGTTGTTGATATGTTTCCTAATCCAGCCAGTTGGAGTTGATTTGCCACATCTTTTTACTGCTGCAACTAGGGTTGCAACAGTATGAGATTTCCATGTTACAATTATCTGCAAATGATCTCAGCAAATATCGCAGAATCATGGTATACCTTTTACACAGCAATAATTATTTTTATCAGTTACAATGACCCTAAGATAAATGTAAACAGAGGTTTTTTCTTTTGCTTGAACATAGCTGTTAGTACTACTGTAGATTGAAACCTGAAATCGTTATTCAATTGAAGTATGTGTAAAAAGTCTCATAAGTAAAATAAAGTTGAGATTCACTGTCCAGTTGCATTTTTTGATACCGTATAAACAAATGTACACAGTATAATAACCATCAATTTTCATGCTGCGGTGTACCTTGAAGCCAATATGTCACTGCAACCCTGCAGCGGCATGCACCAGTGACATTGACTTCTCCAACATACTGATTTGTTCTACGTCACACGAAGTTCTGTGATATTGTCATAATGACAAGTCCAGAGCTCCTCCAAAGCTTAAGTCAGGCTTCACCTCTAGGGAATGAATGGTTAGAATATGTTTGCCTTTTATATCAGTAAACCACACAGTCGACATATGTCTGTCACTGTTTTTTGTGGTTTTCTTCTGCTGAGAATTAGCTATTTTAATGATATTGCTGACCTGCCCATGCGCAAATGTTTCACCAAAACAAGTTCCCTCCTACATTATACGGCAAGGACACACTGGCTGCATCCTGATCTTAACGCCACCGAAGACTATTGTGATTGGTCTAGAAAAATACAAACAAGCCAGAGCACTTTTTCCCCCATAGCATAATGATAGTGTGTGTGTTTTCTCAAGCAGTATGGAAATAGGTATGGCTACATGAGACTAAAACAAATGTATATAAATTAATACATTGTAGTCTTTAACAAATGCGATTGAAAGCTAACTTTTTAGGAGATTTTTTTTTTTTTTTACCCACATTAAAAAAGAGTTTTGTACTTTGAAGTATACACACAATACAGGCCTAAAAACTGCTTATTGTACAGAGGACAGGAAAAGAAGATAGACTTTCTGTAGGTACATGCATGAAAACTCAGAAATAGACATAAAAATATTGAAAAATTGCCTGCTGTGCCACTGGATCTGTCCCCGTGCCAAGCTGAGGGATGAGGTAATCAAAGCGTTGTGAGTATTATCGGTGAAGAGGTTTCAGCGCAGGCTGTCCTTGTTCTTTTAGAGCTCTGCCTTTCTTTTCACACCAGGTGATGTGTTTTTGTGAAGCCTTGGGCTGCTGGTCAGTTGAGTGTAGCTGTAAAGCTGCCTTAGGGCTTTGCAGATGTTGGTAGTGGGAAGTCTATCTCCCATCAGTGATTCACAGATAGATATCTTGACTGCAGTGAAAAACAGAGGAGCAGCAATGTGAATTTCTAGTTTTAAATGAGGTAGGTTAGGTAAGAGATAGATAAGAGGAGAGACACCTACCAATTTCCTACAGGGGCAACAGGACATCACATCTTGGAGTCTAGCTTTGCAGGAAAAAAAACATTAGTTACACTTCTAGTGTTGCCTTTGTAGAGCAGAACTGCTGAGAGGCTGACAGACCATTAGGACAGTGGGTGTTAACACAGGTGTCAATCCTTCATTTCTTGCTATAATATTCAGAATTTGACTTGAGCATTATAACTTTTATACCACCTCTTTAACAGGAAGGCTGACAAAAAGATCACAGTCTTATAGAGAACCCCAGTAATCCTAAAGCCTGGAAATGAATGAGCATTTCAGCACCTGTGGTGCCCTCGTCTAAAAGTCCATGGATTTTTTAAAACTGTTTGTGGTTCGAAGTCTGAAGTAAGGTCTGTGGTTAACACTAACTTAAGAGACTTTTATGTTTTGTTCTGTGACATAAAATATCAGCAAAATACCCACTGTGAACTTACCTTTCATGTGTGATCATACTATAGAACATAATCACACAGAATGGTGGTGATGCCACCATGTGGTAGTTCATTGATAGCCTAGCATTAGCAATTTACTTCTGGCAATTGTATTTAAGTTTTAAAAATGCGTTGCTAACTTCCACGTCGGCCTACAGAAAAACATCATCCCTGGGGCACTGTACTTGACAGGAACAGAAGTATATAATAAAAGTCATAGTATAGGACAGGAGAGAATTATTTTGTATACTCAGTTTTTGATTTGTTAAAACTACACCCATCCCCAATTCCTTATAAAAGCAAACTGAGCCCCATATGGGCTGCTTTTGCTGTTTGTTGCCTTTGTTCTGAACCATATAATTTTTTTCCATCCTCAAATTCCCTCAGCTGTTTACTTATACATTTTTTAAATTGTTTTACCATATACCCTTTACCAGGGGGTTCCTCAAGGAATCCTTTTGGATCTTCTTATAATTGAAGTCTGCCAAACTCCCAAAACCTTTTCAGTACAGATAATGATATAATTAGTGACATACTATGAACATGAAGATAATTTTAAAATGATCCAGCGCAACATTTTTTCCCCTGGTCACTTATCCTGAGATCTGCAGTGTTTAACTGTGGCTGTTGCCCCAGGTGCACGCAAGGTCACCAAACGGAGATGGAGCCTTAGCAGATGTCCTGTTTGAATAAGAACTCTCTGTTTGCCACTGAGGAGCTCCCAGTTGCCTAGGAGATGCAGCAAACCCTGACAGACAGTTGGATCTGATGCTGTGAGATGAAAGATGTGATTGTTGAGTCCTTTTCTTGCTGGCAGGCTGTCCCAGGCATTCATCATTAGAGCCTTGCCCCAAAGATAAGGGCAGATGAAGCAGTGGAGGAGCAAGATAGTCCTCACAGATAATGGTTAAGTAAAGTAATTTAGAGAATAAATGCAATATTGCTTAGAATGGTGGTGTATTGCATCTTATGAAGTATAACCATGTAATATGGTCGTCATGAAAGTCAGTTCATGACTTCCATGTGGTGATGGTATTTGTTAAGCCCTGTGTGAGGATGAAAGATGATGCCATTTTATGAGACATATGGACAGCTCTCATATTTGATGGATGTGTATTTGTGAGATGAGATTGCTGTACCTCAGGCTTATATCTCAGATGATTTACATATGGCTGATTAAAGTGACTGAGAAGGTGAACTTACCAGTGAATGCTTGTGTTATTCGTGGCCAACACTTAAGGAAAAAAAATATTATAGTTGCAACATAAGTGTAATGTTGGCCATCACACATGCAACACATTGCTATTTGGCAAAAGTTTGTAAATCAGAGACAATGCCTTCCCAAAGCTGAAAGCATATCCCAAATCCTTACTGAGATTACCAAGTGGGGCTCAGTGAGATGAGACACAGAGTGGGCTGCTAGGAATGTTAAGTACAATGAATTGTGGGAGTTGCTAAGAGCAGACAAAAACACAAAAAAATCCTGTAGACCTCATAACTAATAACTTTTTTTTAAAAAAATGATCAGTTAAATTTTAATGTAAAATTACAAATGCTTGTTTTGTCCAACCAACTGTCAAAAACCTAGATATATTCCAGTTAAAATATCATAAAACACTGAAAGCAGCCAATCCCCCTACTAATACATATTTTTGTTAAACTACTCTAATTATTGATCAGCTAGTAAAATTGTTGCTGAATCATTTTCTCTTTAGTCGCCTAAGTGAAAAGTCGCATGGACACTCAGCCCTTTATCTTTACTTATTTACATGCAAATCAAACTTTGTTTCTGTTGACAAGTTTCAACATTTGACCAGTATTCCTTAATGCCCATGAAAGTCAATTTACTTTGTATATTTTTAAGTGTCGTGAACTGTTAGCCAGATATTGCCGCACAAAAATGCAATTGCAG
Source organism: Plectropomus leopardus (assembly GCF_008729295.1). Classification (NCBI taxonomy): domain Eukaryota; kingdom Metazoa; phylum Chordata; class Actinopteri; order Perciformes; family Serranidae; genus Plectropomus; species Plectropomus leopardus. Next base: position 15,722,000 of record NC_056465.1, read on the forward strand.
ATCAGTTTGGAACTTCTCGGTTAATTTTCCATTTCTAAGGGGCATAATCAGCCAGCACAGAACAAAATGCCACTGAACTGTTTTGAATAGACTTTCAACCAGTGAGAGACCCAAAATATGATTTAGATCTGATTGACGGATAAATGTTAACAGACTACTGTGTGCAGAGACGAGCTGTGATGGTGTAGCATAAATATGCTAAATATGCTTGCAAACAAGTGGGGCTGTTTTTGCCTCAGAATTTGAAGATGAACGATGTTTTTACTCACTTCACTGATATATTTGAAATAACATGAGGCCCAAACTGTTTTTGTTAATCTCCAAAATGCTCCAACTGTGTTTCTCTTTACAGTCATCGTGTCAGACGTGCCTCATATTAATAGTTGTGACTGGCCAGTCAGATCTCAAGTTGCTGGAAATCTATTCAAACTGGTAGGGGGGCAGACTCATCTGCCAGAGCAAATAAAACAGGAGCAGGCAGATTCGTCTGATTCCCAGGCAAATTAACTGTTAACTCTAAACATCAAATATTTTTTGTTGGTTTTAAAACTCACATATAAAGTGCTGTCAGACGGCTTTTACAGTAGTGGAAATAGAGTATAGCGTCAACATTTTGTTGGTTCGTCTTCAGAGTTCACTCCACATTCATTTGGAAATACTGTGAGGCATTAGAGGAATTCCATATAAATCACTGCCTTACTGACACTAAACATATTCACTGTTTTGTTTTTTGTTGGTATTTTATTATCTTAACCAACATAATTGCCTTTCAACACTGAACACTGACAGCAAACATAATGAATGATTCATTCTGAATAAAGGACAACCTTAAGCTGACACTGTCCTAATTTAATGAATGACTAATCCTTAATTAAAATGTATTCAGCTCAATGCGTATGACATTAATCTAAAAATTATGGTGCTAAGATTGAGGGTATGAAAAACTGTCTGAAAAAGAAGAGACAGTCTGCAGTGAGGAATTAGTTCTGGTTGTGTTTTGAAAAATATTTAATTTAGTGTTGAATGTTAACATCTTGTAGTTATTTCCAGTCAGGCTATCTGTAAGAGACCAAAAACAAAGTGTAGATGGTGCTCTACAGCCAGCCATTCTGGTGCTGACATTTGAACATGGACTCTGACAGATATCAGTGGGGGTGTGACCTGTAGTCATTCAATCAGCAGGAATGTGCTGAAAGCCTGGTGAGAGTCTGTATAACATAGGATGCTGGCTCTGATCCCAGCTCTCGGCATTTTCCAGAGGAAGTTGTCCAGAATGAGCCTCTTCATGTTCCTGGCTCTTCTTCCTGCTGGAGCAGGCTGAGACTCAGTGATTCCATCTGGACAAGCTTATCGTCGCTACATGCATCTCTTCTCACTCTGTAACCTGATCTTATATTTACCCCTTTACTTTTTTATTTATGTAGATTACAAAAAATTATCAGCGGATCAATCCTGAATCTCTAGAAAACCAACTTGAAGGAAGTAGTGTGATATTAACACAGTGGATGGAACAAATTGTCACTTTTCTTTCTTTTTAAAATAATAACAATAATAATAATAATTAATAATAATAACGTACTAATTGAAGTAGGCTATAACAGGGTTTCCACAGATACTTATAAAGTCTTAATGGCACTGAATTCATTAATCTAAAAATATGACCCCAGTTGTTATTAAAATGTCAATGTCAATCTTACAAAAGTCTTAAACGATGTTTTGGCCATGGGTAGGATTTCATGAATTATTTTATTTCTAGCAATCAGTTTTTAATTAAAAAATAAATTAACTGAAAAGCTGTTGCATTAATGTGATGCAGATCAGAGCAGCGGGACCAACAAACCTCTTATGCAGCTCTTATTTTGGTTTCTGGTTGGGATGCTCAGAGCAGAGGGTCCACTGTCTACTTGCCAGCTGTCACTGTACCCTGAACAACATGGGGAAGTGCAAATTCAGCTATAGTTGAAGGCTCTGCACTTTATGCAAAAAGTCTTTGAAACTTGGCATTAAAAAAAGAAAAAATAATAATAATTCCCAGTCCTGTTCTACCCTTGTCTCTGTCAATTTTCAACATTTAAAGTAGATCATCTAACTTTTTTACTGAATAAAAATTGAAAAACCTAAAAAAAATCAGTCCCCACTGTTTTCAGCACTATTTACTCTGATGCCAATCCTTTTTAGTAAATCAGTCACTTTTATTCATTTATTTATTTCATTAAAGTATGTATATGTGACCTGTTTTTAGAGATTTACATCTTAAGTAGGAACGAATGGACTAGGGGCTAAGTGCCACAGTGTGGGTAGGGAAGCCGGAAAGTAATTATTTTTTTTTTATACTGATGTCATTACATTGGATAACAGTGGGTATGCTGAAGCTCGTGACTGTAACAGGCTAATTGTTGTTTACCTAGGTTAATGGTGATGAAAGCTTAAATGGGTGTTGCACATTGTTTACTGTCACAGTGCTCTCTGAGGAGGGGAGACGGGGGTTGAAAGAAAAAGCCGGCTGTAGCAAAAAGATGAATTTTTAAAGCAACAACAGTTAAATCATCATTATTATAAACAATCAACAACAACAATATTGCCAAGAGGTATTGTTGTCTTTTTTAAAAAAAATTGGAACAATGTGCGTGTCTAAAACTGATACAATATTCTTTTGTAAATTGAATGTATGTTGTGTTTTTAACATGAATTAGCACTGTAAGTGGACATTCCTATATTATGTAGTTATGAATAAATATTCATTTTCAACATACTACACATTTTCTGATCTAAGGGGAACATGTGTATGTGTGTGTGTGTGTGTGTGTGTGTGTTGGTATGCACTATTTTATAGTGTTGCAACTTTTATGGGAGCCACAGTCTGACATTCTTTCTGTATGGCCCTCCCTTTTTAGAAACATGCTCACTGATGAATGTTCAGATTTTTCAAATGCCGCTGGTAATGAAATCCTGCTTTGGAGGAAACATTAATAGGAATAAATCTTCACAGTGAATAGGCTGAATTTGATAGTTGTGCTGAAAAAACATTTTATTTTTTGAAGAAGCACCTTTCTGATGCTGAAATCAAGTTTTTTTCTGCTTTGAAATATGCAATGTTTCTCCCTGACTGAATAAACGTATGAGTTGTTCAGCTCTCTCCCTTTCACTTTTTCATTTTGTCAGTCACCTTGATGAACTATCATCAGTCATAAGGCTGCCTAAACACACACACACACACACACACACACACACACACACACAGTACTGTGTTTATACTGACACTTGCTGCTGAGCTGAGCACAGTCATTGCAAATTGTTCATCTCAGTGTTTATGTATTATCATACACTTCATCTGCTGTGTATGTAAGAATTGTTTTTTATTAAACAGTATGTCAGTAGGGGTTTCATGGCACAAAAAAGTCAGAGATCAGTGCCAGTTTTTTATAGAGAAAAAAAAGCCAAATGCATAGTAATATGTTTCTTTTAATTTTGAATAGAGTTGTGAGTGGCAAAGACAGAATCAATCCTCCTGCTGGGGACTGAGATAAAATTTTGCCCATTGGCAACTTTGGTGAATTATTTTCATGTTAAACATCAGGAACATAAAGCTGGAAAGCATCCCTTGTGCTGTGACACAGAAAATACCAAAATCCTTTAAAAATAGAAATAAAATGAAACTTGTGCATCAGGAAGAGTGTTTCATTGAATGTGTGTCGGAATGTTCAATTTGTTTCCATTCACAAACCCTACAACGGTGGAGCAATGCCGACACGCTGTCCTCGTATTATACACTAGTCTCTCTTCATTGCTGTTGTAGCTGATTGGGAACCTGCAGGCTGGTCTTCCAGCTCCGATGTTTCATTTGATGTCATCGTGGTGTGACTGACTTGCACACCAATCCGCTTGTTAACCTCATCACCTGTTGCTAAGAGCGTATAGCTAAATGTTTCAGAACACAGACTTGTGAACTTTGGTTCAAAAATCAATCAGTCAATCCACATATTGTGTATTCTGGGTACGGCTTTGTGTACCTGACTGTGACCCCTGTACTGTCCAGTACAAATACACAAACCTACAGTCCTAATCAGTATTTTAAAAACAATGCATCCTCCATTTTTAAAAATTGCAATCAGATACTACCTGATTGGATGTTGTTTGATAGGCAGCAAACAGAATTAAATTTCAGATACACTGACCACAACAACAAGGTTTAGAAACCATTGTCCCACTGGAATGAGGCTCAACGTCATTTCTCTTTTTTTATTTTTATTAAACCTTTTTTTTAGATTATTTTTGGGGCTTTTCTTGCCTTTGAAGATTGTTTGGGGAGCATTTTGCCTTTATTTGACAACACAAGTGTGAAAGAGGAAGAGAGAGGGGGGGGGTGACATGCAGCAAAGGGCAAAGGCTGGAATCGAACCCATGGCTGCTGCGGCGAGGATACAACCTCTGTATATGGGGTGCCGCTCTATCCACTGAGCCACCAGGCACCCGGGAAGCAGTAACCTTGATTAACCACAATACAATCACTGCTGGCGTCACAACATGCCTCACTCACTTCAAAAGGTTTAAAATAGCCTAAGAATTTGTGGAAATGTACAAGAAAATGTGCAATTATTGTGATTAAGGTATGTCTGCATCAGACACAGTTTATTCCTCAGAAACACTTATTGTTTCTGTGTTGTTGCCTACTTCTAGATAAACTTGCATCCAAATAACCCCAAACCTCCTTTCTCCTCCTGTGAAACTGTAGATGTCAGTCAGCTCCTTCAGCACATCACCTCAAAGCACCACAAGGGTCATTTATTATGTAAGCCAAAAACACACACGCGATTTTAGAGGAAATCTCTTTTTTATTAAAAAGACAGCCTTGAGAGATTTTAACAGGAGCTGTTGCTGGCTTAGGACGAGAGAAGCATGTCACTCAAATGAAATTGTATTTTTGTAGTTAGGTTGTTTCCATCCCTTTTTATCAAAAGTCCTTGGCTGAGCATGTGAAAGGCAGTATGATGCAGATACTGGAGCTTAATTGATAAAGCTTTTAAGGTATCTATCACAGGTTGGTCTCTGTGTGTGTGTGTGTGTGTCTCATCTCAGCCAACACTGCTTCTGTGCGTTTGATCTGGTGTTGGTGGTGGTGGGAGGAGGAAGGGCATGTGAGTCAGATGAATAAATAGTTCCACATATCCTTTGTCACTTTAAGAAAAGACACAGGATACAGCTCCTCAGATTTTTTCCCCATTGACTCACAATGGCAGCAGTTTGATTGACTCTGCCCACACAGTCTACAATTTTTGGTTTTGAGTGATTTGATCTCGCTCATTAAGTCTCGGGCATAATGGTAGACTTTGTCAGAGATTATGTGGACTGTGTCCAAGGTTAGAGGCTGAAAAAGCACTGGGGCCTCGTATGCTGGAGATACAGTCAGAGTGCCTTAAGGTGCCTTGGATAAATATTTCACCAATGCTATGAAGTTGTAGGAGAATTTTACATTTTGTTATCCTGAGTTTTGTATTTCATATTATTGTATTTAACTGCTTATGTGTGTTTGCTGCGTGGGCCCCATCTGCTGGTCACATTTGGCAGCTCCTCATACAACAGCTGTGTTTTTGTTAGTGAGCTCATTGCTGTGACCCCTCCTGACCCCTTCTGAGTTAAATCAGTACTTTGGCAGTCGGCCGCTCAGGCTCAAGAGCCCTTTTCTCTCACCACTTTAATGCTTCATTAAAATGGATGCAGAGTGACAAAGAGACATAATGAAAAGATGAATAATAAATGTTTGAGTCATTTTTCGATTTGCCATAAATATATTAAATAGCTACTTTACAGACATAACTGAAAGGCAGTCATTTAGCCATTAATCACATTACTCTGCCCCGCTTGGCACGTAATAACACTGATTTAACTTATACGTAGTTAACAAAAGCTGTTCTTCTCATGTTGCTATGATTGAATAGACAAAGGGAAGAGTGCTACCAATAGAAACCCAGACTTCTCAACATAAAACCTCAGTATTGTTATTATTTTAGTCACACTGTTTGATTGACAGATTATCTCTTATAATTGAAGTGCAGAGATGGTACAACAATGAACATCTTAATGACAAAGAAGGCTAAGAAGAGTGTAAAAAATAATCTTTTGTAAAGCACTTTGAGTGAATGATGAATCAGTGAAAGAGACTCAAAATCCTGTGTATGTTTCTCAGTCCCATTGTCTTGATCTATTTTCTAATGTCGGAGCTTTAAAACCGAGACAGACGTGTTGATTTAAGCAGCTCTGTTCCCAGATCACAATCAGAGTACTCCAGTATAAGGGTCATATTTGCATTTGTCTGCTACCATCTTAAGCACATCAGTGATAAGCATAGGGCCAAAATACTCCTGTAACCCATTTGCGGCTGAACCCTGACTCACAGCCAACCACTGGCGACCTGTCTGACCTGTGAATCCCTGAACTTGATAGTGTGAGTCTGTGTATGTGACAAAAAGACAAGAAATGCATTGTAAGTTACTTGTGAGGTGTACTGACTAAATATTAATGAACAGAGCTGTGATGTGGCTAATTTAGGAGCAACTTATATTTTCAGCATGCTACTTATCTAGGGAAATGTTTAGGTACAAGCAGATTTAGGGCTTTGGTTTGTGTGTTTTGGCTGAAATCACAAGGTTTTGTTTTGGGTAGAGGAGGTTTGGGTCACTGGCTGTCTGTGGGTCAAAGATGCAACTCTGCTTGATCTCTTTTTCCATGTCCCCTCAGCCCCTTTGGGAGAGCACTATTCACTTGAGATACTACTAAAAGTTGAAGTGACATTTCCGGGGTTCCTGTTATCTTTTATCTCAAGCGGACTGAGGGGGCAGAGGGGGGCCCAGCTGACCAGCAGTATGAAAATCTATCTGCATTAGACCCTGCGCTGTACATACTGGGTATCACTGTGGATTATTTGACAGATAGAAAAACGATTAGTCATTTAGGACTCTGCTCTTAACGGCAATCTCCTGGCTAAAGCTTCAACCCCCAGCATAAATTAATGGAAAGACAGGGTGAAAAATATTTTTAATATTGAAAAAAATCACAGTAAGGTTACAGATGAGAATGGACAGATTTTATAAACAATGGTCCCCGTTAATATGGGTGACGCCACAACTCTAATTACCCCCACCTTTTTTTCCCCTTGATTTTGCTTTTGGTTTTTCTTTTTTTCTTTCTCCTTTTCTTTCTGTATGATATTTGTTTTAAACTTGAGTTAATATTTTATTACTATTATTATTACTGTTTTGTCTTACATATTTATATATTTTTGTGTTTTTTTCATTTGACTGTAAATGGTTAAGTTTGGGGTATATGCCAAAATACTAGAACAATTTTGGGAAGTAATCACTAATGAAGATGGCACTCAGTGGGGTTGAAAATGGACATAAACAGACCAAAAGTACAATAAGTATGTGAACTTTATTGTAAACATCTCCTCTATGTTGTGATTTCTATGTGTTGTCTTTGTGTTAAATGGGTCAAAAATGAAAAAAGAGAAAATCTATCTGCAGCCTCTAATCGCAACAAAGCCCTGGCATGTGTCCACATGGGCAGAGCTGTAATCGCTGCTCAATGTTTGTGCACTGATGAGCTGAGGAAGAAAAGAGATGTAAACTGGTGCGCTTTGCCAATTGCCAGTTTACTCCTGCATGGAGGGAGTGCTGGACACAGCAAGTTCACTCGGGTACGACCTAACAGCGCTATAATTCAGGCCTGGCCATATTTAGGCAGGGCTCAGTGCTATGTAAACAGAGCTTAATGCTGAGGGGAGGGCCCACTCCTGCACTCGTGTCCGTGTCCATCAACAGTACTTGCACATAGCTCTGTTGTGAAAGGTAATAAGATTCTCAAGCTGCAAAAGGACAGTGGATCTGAAGAATTCAGAGACTCCCACAAGTGTCTCTGGGTATGTAGTGCATCATTACAAGACAGACTTGAGAGTTATTTCTTGAATACTTTTGAAGAATGCTGCTGCTTTGAGATGGAAGACCTGAACTACCTGTTAGGACCGCCAGGGTTGTACAAGTGATCTGCGTACAAGACCAGGTTTTGTCAAACCTTTACTCGGCAGCATGAGTGAGGCACTCTGGGAGAGCTCTGGGGAGGCCGGTTCCTTCCCACTCAGCAGCACTCAGCCCACCAAGCTGAAACCGCAATCAGCGTCTGGATCACCCTGTGGATCCCCAAGGATGTCCCCTTGCAACTCTCCTCGAAACTCCCCCCGGCACTCTCCTCTGCTGTTCCGCAAGCTCCTCATGAACCGCAGCATCGCCCTGCAGAGGCGCTTCACCTTGGCACACACACCCAGGTAGTATTAAAGAAACCTTTTGCATGAATAATACATGATCGTGGTTCACAAAACATCATGACCCTTATAAACTTTAGTAAACTCAAGTTGTCTCAGGGGCTGATAGATAATGTGGTACATCTCAGTTTTACAAAAGCTGCTTTATCACATCATCAAATTGTGTGTCATGGGTTGGCTGTGGCAAAAAAAGCCCCATTGTCTGATGCGAAGGTAACTATGGAGAATCATGATTTTGGTGACGTCGGAGCTGATGTCATTTCAATGGACCTCATTGTTCCTGCAATGAAAGGGAGCGTCTTGTTTTGTGCCTAAGGTGTTCAGCGCTGCATTCAGCGGGCCTGACATAGGTCAAATAGTGACGAGCGAGGGTCATATAGAAGCAGCTGGACTGCTTATCTCTGACCCAAGTTTCTGTTTAGCAGAGACAAAGCTAAGTTCAGAGGGATTACAGACATCTCACCGCCAGGCTGACGCAGGATGCTGTGCCATTTGTTCCTCATGACTAAAATCAGGCACCATGTGTCTCTTACATTTTGTGGCAATAATGCCTAAATTGGTATTATCATGCCTCATATAGCATAAATGTCTTTAAATATGTTTAAAGATATTAGCAGATTGGATAACTCAGCCTATTGTGATGGATAATAAATAAAAGATAATAAAAGAATGTTAAGAACAGATATCAGACAGACTTTTCTGATTTCCAAAATAGAAACCAACCATGTCAGTTCGAGAAAGAGCAGTGCTTGCGTGTAGTGACGTATGAAATAGATTTTCCATGTACACAACCATGACCTGTATGTCATTTCAGGAAACTCAGAGAAAGCTGCATGAAAACAAAATCACCCTCATGTTGAAAGCCCTCATTTTTTAGTCTTGTCTGTAAACACACATAAAAAAGTATAGTTAGGGCTGTGCAAGTTTACGCGTAGACAAATGATGTTCATGGAAAAACTGTTGAATTGAGTCATTTGTAGAAAATCATTTACTGAACTTTAACAACACTTAGGTCTTTCTCGTAGAATAACAATGTTCCAAAATGATCTGAGAAATTGCTGCTCTTACAGAGAACTGCTTCATCGTAAGAGGACTTTAATACTGACAACAGCAGCGTTTCCCACAGCTAGCTCAACAATGTTGTCCTAAGTCATTTGATATTACATGCTGTCACCATGAGGCTAAAGGGGACTCTTTCATGTGGCTACAAGCTGTTTGCAACAGTAGTGTTTGTTTTATTCCTGTGGTTTTAATTAGACCTCCTTATTATACATAAAATTACAGTTAAAGGAGGGAAATAATCTAGGTGTTAATGAACCTTTGAAAAAGGAATATGATGTAGTGTGGCATTCGCATTAGTTATTTTGATAACGTGCAAAGAGCGCAGCACAGACATCTCATGCACCTTTTTCTTCCTCTCATTACTCTTCATTAATCCAGTTAATGCTCAACCAACACATTTCTTATTAAACTGATGACAAACACTAACTCACAGCCAGTAGTCAGAGAAAAGTAATTAAAGTTAACCAAATCTCACCGTGTGTCAAAGAGTAAAGTCAGGCCATTTTTTTATAACTGGAAATCTTGCTGGCAGCTGGAGTGCAATAAAGAAGAGTGACGACCGGGAGAAAGCTGTAATGTTCTTGTAAAACTCCCTGTCATTACAGTGAAAAAAAGAGGAAGCCCTTAATCATAAGCTGTTGTGGTGGTGGACAGCAAAATATTAATGACTTATATTATTAAAAATTACACATTTCACAAAGAAATGCTTGAAACCTATAATAAAAAGATAAAATGTAATATTGTCATGCTTTTCAGTCTCTTTGGATGAAATTGTGGGTTTAATTCCCTGCAAAAGCAGTGAAACAGTTGAGACAGCCGAAATATTTAAATGAATAAAATTGAATGCACAATAGAAACCAATAAGTAACACAAAGATAAGATGTTAAATTCCCCACAAGACATTAGTAGAACAAGGCACTGCATGAAGGTAGAGCACATCTAAATGTGCTTGGAGCATTCATATTAAATTGTTTAGTTTTAGGCTGTTATATGAGCCTCATAAATCTGTTTTGTATTGTGTTAGTTTCAGTTATTGTTATTATTATGAGGTTGTTCACATAAATACACCGTTCACATGACAAGCAGGTCATACCACATAGAGAAGATAATCTTGTACGACTGTACAGCATCCTCTTTTTAGATCGAGGTGTTAACGTAGTGCTCAGGGAAGTGGTTGTGGTGACTTTGACTGTTTCCACGTAACAAGTGTTCCTCCATATGAAGCTTACGTGTTTGAAACTTTTAAGCGCTAGCAGTTTAATATGTGGAAATAAAAATGGTGCAATGAAGTAGTTGTACTTGGAAAACAAAAACAAAATGGGAGCCAGTTGAGCCAATGAGGCAAATCTAGTTAGGGCTGGTATCTGAAGTTGTGAAATATATATTTACACCAGCTTCTACCAATTCTGTCACTCTGGCAGACTCTTTAAGTAGTCGTAAGATTTTCTTTCCTGATTTTCTCTCCTGATTTTTCTTTTTCAGCCAGGGTTTGACAATGACATCAGCCTGTGGAGACACCAACATCTTTATAACCTGTGCTTGGGCTGGATTGTGGTACTTGATACTCTGGGTATTGGTACTTGGTACTCTTTGATAACCCAGTACCAAGTAATATTGAACTTTTCTAGTCAAACAATACCTAATTTGATTTTTATTACTCCAGGTTCTGATCCCAGACCATCCTGTCTTGCCAAACAGCAAACTTTCTGTTGCTGCCATCTCTGGAGCTGCTCTCCTTCAGCAAATTGTCAGTTCTGCGTCTGCCCTGATGTTTTTGGCAGTTTGTGCTGTGATGTCACTAAAACTTTCAAAGTATGGCTATACTACATGAAACTGCATCCACATTATGGATATCGAATGAAATATCACATTAAGAGTACAGGTAATGTTACTGGTATTATAATTTCTTTAACGCTGCCCAGCCCTAATATATACAGACTTGTGTTAGACTCGACTTGGTTATTGTGCCAATATTTATTAAGTTGTGGTGACCCGCATCATAGAGCGTTATAGAGTCATTCACCAGAGAATGCTGCTCCTTTAAGAAGCAGAGTTGAGAGAAGGGGATTCTGGGAAATGGAGTTTCAGGGCTTTGTTGTTGGCCTTACCGGCTGGTTTACTGTGAGCTTATCCTGAGCTTGTGTTGTTGCTGTTTTGAAGTGAGAGTAAACAGACTCAACTGAGTCTCTTTGTCTCGTCATTCCGGCACTCTCACAAAGTATTCTTTTTTTTTCTTACCATATTTTTTAGTTTTAGCAATTAGGGTGGAACTGAGATGTTTAGTCAGTTATTGGAACTGACTGATAAACAGACCCCCCCCCTATCCCTCTACATACTACACTAAGTGTAGTATGTACACTTAGTTTAATGCAACATTGTGTTTATTTTGGTACTTGCGTGTATCAGGATTTGTTGTGCATCTTTGCATGCCATTTATGCCCTCCCCCCTCTACCCCTTTGCCACCCAGCCAGCACCAACTCCAACAATATCCCCCCTGTAATTATGTAGCTGCAGGGCAGTAGAAGGAGGGTGTTGGGTCAGGCGGACCATTGATCTCACGTGTCAATGAAGGCTGAGCCAAGCCAGCTCTGCCAGACACAAAAACACCCGCCAGCCACGCTGTAGAAGCAGATCTCCTTTTCACAAGTTGGGACACACCAAAATGTTCCTCTGTAACTTTCTGAATGTAGCACTATTTTCAGTCTCTCAAAACTCTTGGGATTAGATACCAAAAACTTTCATAAACGTCTTGATTTTGGATATCCTGTATAAAACTCCTCGACAATTCCAGAGGACTGGCTGTCCTCAGCAACCTCAGGGGACTCTGCATGCTCTCACACTGCTGGAGGAAGAGGTCAACCCTTGCTAACGCTACCCTGCGGTATTGTTGCAACAACTCAGTCCTTCCCCTTTTCTGCAAACACAGTGAGTGACTGACAGAGGTAGAATCACAAAGCTACTTTGCAAGTCTTTAGACTCTCTTCAGATCTTCTACACAGTATGGAGCTGTGATACTAAAGACCCCTTCAGGAATGTAATCATTGTCACGTCGGGGATTAATTTGGGTATTTACAACAACAACGAATCAGAAAGAGAGGAGAGACAACTGTGGAAGGTCCTCCGGTCCTCAGCAGCTCAGTCTTCAGCTACAACAGCTCCTTTTCTGCTTCTTCCTTCTTGAGAGACTAATTGAATACCACACACCAGTCAGCCTTGTTTAGGCTTGCCTGGGACTTAAGTGGAAAAACTCTGCAACATTCCTAAACCTTTTTCTCTGGTCTCGAGGCACTAAGGATTAATCAGATCTGTCCTCCATCTGACTGTGGCAGTTTTGTTATTATTTCTCGCCTGGAATCTTACTGCATTTTGGTTCAGAGTGGGTCAAATCCTCATGGAGGCAATCCAGGTGGTTAATGGGTGAAAAATAACAGACTGAGTTGGTTCAGATGTGCAGGTAATTTTCCTACAGCCCAGAGTGTCTTGTATGGCTCAGGAGCTCAAGGGACAATGAGCAAAGATATCCGATTATCAAGAAAAGGGGTGCCGACTGGTTTCGGACACGGTCGGAGACACTCGTGCTTGGGGTATGTTACGAAACTATGCATCCTGCATCTTTCCAGTGTTCATATTCATGAGAGGGAGTGTTCATACAGGCTGCAGAGTACATCTGCACACATGACTCACAGACCTGCAGTTATAGTTTCACTTTCTAGGCAAGGTTATCTTTAAACAGGACACTATAAAGTGCATTCAATAATTTGACTGTTATTGTTGATAATACCTGCAGGGTTTTTCTTAGGAGGCACTTTTATGTTAGTGACTGAGAGAACTGACTTATATGTGTTCATGGAAAGACACAAGCTTATACTGTACATACTTGGCTTGATATGCAAGACTGAAGTTAGTGTGGAGGATGGATACCTGTATAGTCATCTACCCACCATCATGAAAATAGATTATACTTAAGCTGCAACACGACCCACGCAGAGACTGTAGCTTATAAATGAAATGTTCTTTGTTGTCTGAAAACAATTCAGAAAGCCAAATAACATCCACTGCAAGTATCAGGTTTTGGGGACAACATAAAAAAATCTACCTGAATGTGGAGTTTTACTGTAGTTTTCTCCATTTGCACAACATTCTTCACAACACTCTCAACATATTATCAGACAACTCAAGACAGTTGTATGATTGCAGAGTTTATCTCCTGAGGTGAAAAAAACTGTACATTGATTATGTAGCTTCATATCCATTAAATGTGGGTTTAATCACCTGAAATGCCACACTGTAGCTGATAAGTGCGATCCATGTTGGTTTTGTACTCAGGCACTTTAGTTTAATTAAGTGAGAAGCATGCAGCATGTATTTACTGTAGCAGCAGGGGTGGACTGTGTTTATCACTCTGTTGAATTTGAATATGTTCATCACAGTGAAGAGACTTGAGTAAGTCTGATGGGGAAATGTTCCACAGGAACTTTATTAATGAGTATTTTATAGATAATGCTAGTGGCAGGCTGTGTAGTAGTTTTAAAGGCTCATATAGTGTATAGCCTGAGCATTGAGGCCAGTGTGTGGCTAGGGTGCTGTTGAGTTGCACTGTTTTTAAAAAAAATTGCTGGCACTTCACCCAATGGCTTATGAGAGGAAGCAAGTTTTGTTTGTGGCAAGTTTCATTCAACAGACTTCCTGTTTTTGTTGAAAGTCTCTCAGACATTTTTCAGCATGATGACCCTGAGACAAATTTTGCTTACTGAACACAGAGTACTCAAGTGAATGTTGGACCATCTGGAGGTGTTTGGGTTCAAGCAGTTTAAATGCAGATGCACGTGCAGAGCAGTTTGCATGTTTGTTAGTGTACATTAGACTACATTTGTTCATTATGCACTCTCTGACACTGTGTGTATGAATGAGTGTGTGCACATGTTGTTGTTGATGTACGAGAGACTGCCTATACTACACTGACAGCAAACACATGCTGCCTTCTGAGTGTTTGTGTCAAGTTATAAGCAAAAATGTGTTTTTATGTGTTCCATTTAGAGCTTGATATCGGTACTTAATACCTTAAAGGTATTGACAGAAATCACCCAGTACCAAGCATCCAAATGTCTCCAGTCAAGTGATACCTGCATCCAATCCTTTTTGTACCCTAACATAGAAAACAATGACTATTTGTATGGTTTTGCTTGCAGCTAATTGCCACAAGTTTTCTTTGATTTGCTGCAACATGTGATCAGACATCAAGTGAAGAAGAAAAAATAAGCTATCAAATGAAGTACTCTTGTGTCAGTATCACTGGAAGGTACTGCTCTTGGTACTGGTTAGACCAATACCAAGCAATAACAAACCTTGTAGTTCCAATATGTTTTGTGTCTGCTCTTGCTTGGTTTTATACCTGCTCCTGTACTCAGTCTCAGAAGGCAGTAAAATGGACTGGGATTGGTGCTCTCCACTCTGTTGCTTGGTCAGTGGTTGACTGGTCCTCCCATACCTCCCATACTTTACATTTATACATGGAGCATTTTTATGTAAATTGCACCTCTATACCTTTTTATTGATTAGAGGCATTTAAAAAAAAAAATTTCAATCGATCTTTAGTATTGATTAACATTTGTAAATAACTAATAGCGTATTCATCTTATTAACTATTGTTTACTATTTATTGATATATTACTGTGTAATGTTAATTACATGTAATGCTTTGGCTTACTATTTTTTGTAATGGTCACGCCAATAATGCAACTTTGAATTCAACTGAATTTAGAGAGAGTGAGAGAGAGAGAGAGAGAGAGAGAGAGAGAGAGAGAGAGAGATAGGATGGGCTATGAATCAATGCACTGCATGTATCCCTAAAGTTTAATACAATATTACTCATTTTAAATAGTAAAGGCTGTAAGTGTATGCAAAAGATGGTAACCTCCTGTTGGTTAAAACCTACAATACATTTAGTCTTTACAAACAGAAATGCTTCGCGTGTTTTTTTGCACATAGAGCAGGAAAGTGAGATCCAATTATGAGTGGTCACTTAAATCGCATTGAGATGTATTCTAATGCCAGGTGTGAACAGACAGAGAGCTTTCCACTTGTGATTGGGTCATCTAAGATGCATGTTCATACCAGGTGCAAACAGGGTCTAAGTGACAGGCAAGAGTAACCATGCCCAAATCATGTTCTTCTGAAGTGAGCTACTTTGGGTTCCCAGGTCACATTTAAAATGTACTGTTTTGTATAAATCTTATATGGAAATGCTGCATGTCTGTCAAACAAATTCACTGGTCTAATGAAGGCTGAAGTAGATAAGGGGAATTTGGAAATGTTACTATGTCATGATTTGGTAGGTGTTAAAGTGACTTCCTCTGTTAAATGATGCATATTCCTGTTAACACATGACAAGTAAGTGTAAGTGTAAAATGTGTTGTCATATTGTTCCATCTTATCATACAGTCATACAGTGCATTCCCAGTGAGGGACTTGTTTCTGACCCCATACGGCCACAGCTGAGCCCAAGCAGAGCAAGAGTGATAAGGGCAGGGGGGGGGGGGCAACAATAACACAACAGACCCCCAAAATAAAACCCCCGAGCCTGGAATAGTTCCCCAGCCCCGCCAGCCTGGCTGCACATAACACGTGAATGTGACATGTGTTTCTCATTTCTCGTGTATATACCCACACACACACAAACACACTATACACCCTGCCAAAGCCACCCGTCCCCAAATCCATATTGATTGTTCCACTAGAGAATTGCTGTTGGTCCTTTGAGGTCATGTTCTCACATTAGGTGTTGTGTTGTAACAGCAGTGGAAAACAACCGTTGAGAGAGGTGTTGAGTCAGTTTTTCTCTTGAAGTTGAGGTGTGGAAGGTGTTTTTTGGGGGCTTAAAGTGTGGTCTGTTGGACAGAGGGCCTCTGACATTTTCTATACCATCTTTTCTGTTAAGAAACTTTAAGAGAAATGAAAAAAGTAGCTGTAGTGTAATTGACCATTAAAAATTCTCGGCATTTCTCTTGTTAACTGTGGTAATAAGTGCCTTGCCCTCCTGCCTTGCCTTGTTTCTTTGGTTTTGTGTGGACTGTTTGTTTTGTTCCTGCGTGTAAATATACAGTCGTTTGTAGGCACAGAGGGACCTCTACTGGATAGTCAGTTGAGAAGCAACACTCAGACTTTACTCACATGTTGGCTAAATATCAGTGTTCTCTGTCTCAGATAGAACAGTTTAACTTTGCGTGAGCTCAGTAAATGTGGGTGTTGTTGGAAATTTAGACTTGGGCAACTTATCTTGAACAAATAAAGATGAAATAACAAAAACAACCAAATAGAGAGACACTGCCCTCTGACATAACACATTCTGGTCAGCTGCAGCTGCAGGTTGTGTGTTTTGTGGGAGGTGCGGGAGAAACAGTATGACTTTAATCCTGCAGGAGGATATCAATATGAGGAAGAACTAAGCAGCAACTACAGGTCACATTGCCACAAATCAGACAACATGTATCAGAGGACTGCGTGTACAAGCAGTACAAAATGTAATCGAAAAAGTCAGATTCAGTGTGATTGTTTGTTAGGATTGGTGATCTGACAGATGTTGTTGTACACTCTTTGGCGTGAATTAGGGGTGTGCCATATCATATCATTCACAATAAAGCCAGTAACATTTTTAATATAATAAAGTTCACGTTGTGATACTGTCTAAATTCCAACTTGTTGACTTAATGATATTTTTGCAGTTGAGAGCAAATTTGCTACCAGTTGCTGTTGTTGTTTACAAACTAAAGAAATGAGAGAGAATTTTTGTTTAGTTTCAAAAAAAAATTGAAGGTGGATTGGTATATTTATGCTTACATGTAAAACTATAATACTTATTTAGTTGCAATTGTATTTTTTTAACTTAATAGTAATACATACATATACATGTATGTATTATTGTGTATATATATATATATATAATTTTTTTCAGTATTTTGTCATATGATCAAGAATATGATCATTGCAAAAATATCCTGCAAAAAGTCGTGAAAACATTAGGGCCATATAGCATGAATGCAGATTTTTTTTATTTTATTATTTTATTTCCAGCAGCTTTCTGATCAACTCCCCCTTTCTGCTTTAGGGAACGTTAACCATTGAAGTCTGACACAGTAGTTGCACAAAGATCCTGCAGACTGTATGGTTTGAGGTTATCAGTTCAAAAATTTCTCCACAAGGGGGTGCCAGTCTTTCTTTTAATTCTCTGTTAATGCAACACAAACATGCAGACTTAGACATAGCCACAAACACCATCCCTGATCAGGGTCGCATTACTGTCTTTAAATGGAGAATTAAATCACTCTAGTGTCATCAAAAATATTGATTTATGAGTGCATAATGAATTCCTTCTTGTTTTCTATTTTCTCCAAAAATGAGTTGACAGATGTTCCCCAATAGCCCCACTTCCTTGTCTAATTTGCTCTGGTTGCATACAGGCTTTAACAGCTTAGTGTTTTTTTTTTTCACTTGTACTTTATTTCATTTTGAATGAATCTCAGAGGCTTTTGATCACATGCACTACCACAAGCAGAAGTTTGGATTATTGTTCATATTTGCTGCAGTCATTCTGCTGTTTCTTTGCCACTAACTAAGAAAAGAAAGGTGTTGTTGTCATTTTATAGCCCTGTTTTATTTATCTCCACATAAGAAATTTAACTTGGATGCTCTAAATGTTGAATTTTCCCAGTGCCATACAAAGCCATATTGATTCTCCATATTTTTCAAGGTATTCTATCAAGGTTAGGTTAGAAATTTCAGTATGGTGACAACACTACTGTGAAACACAACTGAAAAGAAAGACTCACTGTTATTAACTGAGCTGGGATCGATTCCAGCCCCCGGCAACCCTCTAAAAGGGAAAGCGGTTATAGCTAATAGATGGAATGGATGGACAATTTCACACACATTTTTAGGTTTGATAAACTAAGCTTGATAAAGTTATTTATTAAAACTAAATACTTTTATTTAGACATGAAAAAAACAGGATATGTATCATTTTTAATGACAGGAAACTTCCAGTATAGCACATCTTCATTGTACTTAAAAATGGACACAAGCAGTGCAGTCTGTCGAGTTTGTTGGTGTTATTGTGCAGATGTTGTAATGTGGATGTGGTGTTTATTAACCAGGGGAAATAAAGAGAGCAAGTCTGGCAGAGAGCACAGTCAATCTTATAGAAGACCATATAAACTAATATGACTATACTGTAACCTTCCTGTTTTTAAAAAACGAAGAATGAGGCCAAGAGCCTGAAGCCACATGACCTTATTTAAGTCTGCTGGAATGGAGGCTGCAACGGATTGTTATGTTTTAGCAACAATCAAACTGTCTGTGTTGTGGAAGTTGTGTATTGCAGGGTTTTAAAGTGTAGAAAACACATACATAAACAAGCTTTGAGGACTAAGTTTGGTTCACTTAAAAAGGACTATTTGTGAAAACACCTTTATAATGTGAGCAAATTAGTTTTATTACTTTCAGAACATAAGGAGAAGGCAACCAGCAACTGAACAAGACGTGCACAAAAGTTATCAAAAAATGAAGAAAAGGTTACAAAAAATAAGCTGGAAATAAGCAAAAAGAAAAGTTAAAAAAAAAAAAACAACAAACATGAAAATAACCCAGCAAAATTACTGACAAAAAATATTTATTTTATATGTTTTATTACATATTTTTATTTTTTCTGTAATATGTATATATATATATATATATATATATATATATATATATATATACACTTTTTTGTTTTTTAAAAATAAAAAGCAACAACAAAAAACAATTTTTAGGTAATTTTCTTGTCACGTTTTTATTTATTTCGCAATATGTGAAACAGTTCTTGCCCAGTTTTATGCCAATGCCTTTTTCCCCTCATTTTTCGAAAGAAATCAAACCCATTTGCTCAGATCAAATAGCTTGTTAAAGGTGTCTGAATGCAGCACAAGAAAACTGATATAGAGCCAGATTTCAAAGGGTTAATTACTAAAACTAGCATATCATCAGCAGACAGACATATGTAATACATATGTAGTATTTTGATTAAAGGTCAATATAACTTTTATTCTGTATATCAGTGGGAACTTGGTACAGTCTCACACGCTCCCAAACACACTTGTGCAAACACATGCATGACAGCTTATTCTCATTACCAGACGTTATGTTGTCATAGGAGCCAGCAGCCAGCTGGACTGTAGAAGTCATTTGGCTGCTGGATTCGGTTACACAGCGGCCTCACAAACACCTCATTCTCAGCAAACCTCCACCCCGGCATCTGTTTCAAGGGCCAACATGTTTCACAAGCACGTTGCACAGGCAGGGAAGAGAGCATTGGTGGAAGGGGTACAGGGTGTCAGTTTAGTTTGACTAAGTCAAAAAGGTAAATTGCTCAATGTGGTACTGGGAATCACCACATGAAAAACACAATACAAAAAAAAAGTTCTGGCTGTTTTTTTTTCAATGCAAGTGAAGTATTGTAAGTCCATGCTTTGTCTGTCTTTGTGTGTTTAGTCCTGTCCAATTTAACTATTGTTTGATCCATGATTTTAAACTAAAGTCAGCAGGATCCGTGAAAGTTTGCAAGACAGAAATTTGATCGTCAGATTTGCATAAATCATCTTATCAGGGTGGAGGGGATTGCATGTGTTGTGACAACAGTAACTCCACCCAAAGGCAAAGTCACATGCAGGAAGGCAAACCAATAACCTTTATGAATCAATGTCATTGGGAAAGAGAGTCCCTCTCTGAGAGTAGGGAAACATGGGTCCATGTGCTTTGCCAAAAAACACAGTGGATGATCATCACAGTGTGCAACCACCCGAAAGCACAGGTGAATACGGTCAATAGTGAAAGCATTCAGTGCACTGGACAGGTGACAGGAGGAGGCAGATGCCCTTGGTGGCCTGGAGGGTTTGCTCCAACTACTGGGGTAATCATACTGCTCAGCCTCCATGAGCTATCACTTGAGAATTTGAGAGTCTGTAGGGGTCATGCTGACTCTGTCCTGGTTGTGAGAGGGTGTCAGCTTATTGCTCTTGCAAGACTCAAGGAGAAGGAATAGCAGTCTAAATGTGCTGTGTGGAATTTGGAGGAGCTTTGTCACTGTTTCCTCTGGGTGTGTCTTGTTTTGGGTGCTGCAGGAATATGGGGTATTGGAGACATTTGGCACTGCTTATAGGTTTGGTTACCGGTCACATTTAAGTTGACACCTGGTTTAAAAATTTTCAAACTGCTAAGTTTGATATTAAGCCAAACACCAGACCAGACTGGTATACTGAATTTTACCAGGAGACTCATATGATTCAGCAGTCAGTCCTGAGTGGAACAAAAGGACCCTGTATCCCAACACAAAGCAAGTGTCTATCACGTAGCATCGCGTAACACCGCAGCTCTCTGTCCACACTGACTCCATTAAATATGCACCTCTGTCACTTAATGTAAACAAACCACGTAGCTGTCAGTTGTGCTCTCGAGATCAGACTGGAGACGTTAACACTTAAAAGATGGGGCGCCCAGTAGCTCAGCTGGTATATATGATATAAATATTAATCAAAGTGTCATATTGCTTATTACTAAGGCAATTTGACTTGGATTTAGTCCTGTAACTTGAGCGTGCCACGCTGCTCCACCAGAACAGACCAAAGACTGAGCTCTGGTGGTGCATGTTGTGCACACCACACATTGCGTTTTAATAGAAAGAGTCTGTATTTGTGACGGTATTATAAAACATACCTTCGGGGTTTCTTCATACCCTGGTGCACCATAATACCGCCCAAGCTCATTCGGTACCCAGCCTTAGTTCTGCTGGCTCCATTGAACCGTGACTGACAGCATGTGCAGGGGCAGTTTACAGCTGAGTGTGAAGTTGTTCATATAAAGGTCTGCACCTTTGAGGCCAACAAACTGTGGATTACTCCTTTAGGTTGGGAGGAAGTTGCTCCCTGCAAGTGAAGATGTTTAAGTGTCTTGGGATCTTGTTTATGAATGGCATGCTAATGCATTGGTGCAGCATTCACAGTGTTATGGACATTGTACCAGTCTCTTTGTGGTTAGAGAGGGAAAATGAGTCTGACCCTGGTTCCACTTAGGGTGAGATAAGGGTCAGTTTGAATGAATACAGTCACACACAACAAGTAGTTTAGGGTAAACACTGCAGTTTAAAAGATTGTGTGATGTCATAAAATGATAGAGTCGACTTATATTAGAAAAGGAGTTGTTTGTGGTCATATTGTCCAACCAGAAACCAATGGTGTTAATTCCTAATTTAAATTGAAGATGGAGTGACAGTTTAGTGTCAGTAAGTTGTGTATGGGGTGGATGGCGTTCTGCAGCTATGTGACCATCTAACCAACAATTCGTACACAGTATAACGTTCCCTGAATTAAATTTGAACCAGCAAGTGAGCCTCTTTTGTGTCCTTAAATGCTGAGGAATCTTTGCCTGATTGCCTTGAATTTGTATTCATATTTCCAAACAGCTGACCTCACTCAGTGTGGAAGCACAGCTGGTATGATCTAAGATCTGCCTGCTGGTATAAAAACTGACCAACAGCAGATTTTAGTTGCAAAAGCATGCATAAATCAAATTGAAGCAAGTCTTGTAGAAAAGAGCTATGTATTAAATGTACAAAAACTACACCCTTTTTAATTTCCAGCTGGAGTGGAGAAAGAGTTCAGGCAGCAGCTTTCAGATGAACTTGATCAACTTCAGCAGGCTGAGAAAACAGCTGACGGCAAAACATCTGATTCTGCCTCCACATCCTCACCATGTCACTTCTTCTGATGGGCCAAGTCAGATTTTTTAAACGTCTAACATTTTCAATCTGCACGCACTCCACCTCCTCTTTCATGTGCCTGCCAACATGTCTGATTCGGCTGCCTTCCCTGTTTCTTAAAAGACAAATATTTGTCTGCGATGTCGACAGCAGCGAGACGGTTAGCTGGTGAGATCATTAGGTCCATTAAGTCCATCGCTCCCTAAAGACTGACAGGTGCTCTTCTGCTGGAGCACGCTGTGGGTCGGAGCTCAAAGTCGTCCTGTGAATTGCTCTGCTGTATATGGTGCAGTTCTGAAAGCATTTATAATAAATATATAGAATAATATAAAACCATGGAAGTTCATGGATTATTAGAACGTTAACCTCAGTTTTCATGTGCTGCATTCACATGCTTTTCACAAGCATTTAAACCTTTAAAACCTGAGCAGATTAGTTTGATTTCTTTCAAAAACACGAACAAAACGCATTAAGTAAGAAATTGGTAAAATATGAACAGAAATCGACATGAACATTACTTTTGAAAAAAAAAAACAGAGGCAAAGAGGGAAAGAGAAAATTTTTAGAAAATCATAAAAGAAATAGGGAAAATGTTTTTTTTATGATTATTATCATTATATATTTTCAGGTAATTTCTTGTAACTTTTTACTTTTTTTTGTTTTTGCTTATTTTTGGGTCGTTATTCTTTCGTTGCATATTGCCTTCATCCCATATTTTTTAAAGAAATCAAAACAGTTTTCTCAGGATTTCAAAGGTTTAAATTGTGATGAAGGATTTGTTTGTGATCATTTACCTAGGAAAAAGCTTTATTGTTTGTTTTTGTCCTGACCAGAAATTATTTATTAAGCCGATGCTGTGTGTGTGTGTGTGTGTGTGTGTGTGTGTGTGTGTGTGTGTGTGTGTGAGAGTGTGAGAGTGTGTGAGAGAGACAGAGAGCTGAGCCTGTTAACAGTTAAAATATCCACAGGAAGCTGCCACACTGCCTCATAGAGCCTCCCTGTTTAGTGATGCTGGTCTCTGAGACTCACACAGCATACATTCACCGCAGGTTTACCACATACTGTGCATATACATTACCACACACACACACACACACACACATTCATTGCACAAACTCACTCTACACACTCGCATACACGTGATGCAACTACTACGACCACAGACCCTCCTCTTTCTCTCTCTCACTCTCACACACACGCGCGCGCACACACACACACACACACACACACACACACACACACACACACACACACACACATTTTGCACATGCACTCACACATAGTTCATGTCTTTTTTAAAGCCTCAGTAGTCCATGTGCCGGAGAAGACAGAGACAGCCATAGAGAGACAGAAGGAGGGAAGGAGGGAGGAGTGTAACTCCAGAGAGGAGAGAGAGCGCTTAAGTTAAAGGCACTGAACTCTTCAATGATTTGAAACCAACAGCTTTAGTTCACCGCGTTCAGCTCTCCAAACCACATACAACAACAGCGCTGAGGAAATGACTCTTTAAAGCCCACTTTGCTTTGATCCCCCTTCCTCCTTTTCACCCTCGACTTGTTCCCGGACTGGAGGCATGCTGCTGAAATACACCGAGGAGGGCTTTCCTCCGTCTGTCTGCGGCTCAATGGAAACCTGGTGTGGTGTGGAGGAAGAGGAGAGAGCGCACAAGAGCCGAGGAGTAGAGGAGCGCGCGGAGGAAGAGGAAGAGGAGGATTAGTGCAGAACAAAGTAAAAGGGAGTTAAAAACAACCACAAACATGAGTTTACCGACTAACTGTGTGTATCTGGCTCCTTCAGTCCAGGATCGCTACTTCAAAGTGAGGAATGGGAATATCTGCGGCTCGCCGTGCGCTGTCAACCGGCCCATCGACATTGTGCAGAAACGCAGGCGGTAGGCCAGATGTGGTTTTAATCCAGATGTTGCAGTTGCACAGTTTTAAACACACTGCTGTCTGTTCTCTTTTTTAACCGTTTCGCATTTTTTTTTTAGCTGACAAACACACTACCTGACAATGAATTATGGTGAAATCACAATAATATTACCGTAGTAATAATAATGACATAGAAGTCTTATATACTGTTATTGTCATGACTCATTAGTGAGTTATTGTGTTTTATAATGATGAATAGTTTTCTTTGTAATAATATTGCTGTAAGCAGGGGTGCTCACAAGATCACAAAAATCCTAAATATATTGGAATCCAATCCTTTAGCCATGCAGAAAATTAATGTGACATTTATAGTGGCATATATGTGTATGTATGTATGTGTATATATATATATATATATATATATATATATATATATATATATATATATATATATATATATATATATATATATATATATATATATATAAACTTAAAGTCAGTGACTGACTTAAAGTCAGGGAGGCTTTAAGTGTCCATTTTTTTCTACTGAATCATTTTGTACATTAGGCCATCTACATGAAAAGTATTATTTTAAAACAGCTCTTATTATATTTTAAAATTTTTACTCAACTTTGAGTTTATTATCATGACCATGTTGGCTGGTTAGTCATATGTTATAATTGTGACTATATTTTTTACTGTGTCACTGCAGGGGTCTGTGTTGTGTGAGGGTGACTCAGTACTCAGTACTACTTGATAGTACTCAGTACTATCGATCATAGTAGTATCTGACTTCTACAGCATTATTGTACAGTAGTATTGCTGCAGTGATCTTCTTTCCAGGTGTGTCAGAGCAATTTTCATAAATTTTTCCTTAAAGATGTTTCTGTAATGTTCAAGACTCATAATATTTAATTGTTACTCTGTATGTTACATTTCTATTTTAATGATAGTCCTATCATTTGTGCGTGACTCACATTACAATGAGTTTGGTCTACTCAGAGTTTAAATTGACCTCTGTGTACTTAATGGTGTATGGGTATATTTTAATTGAACCCTGAAGTATCATCACACCATCCTTAATTTATCTTTTGCCTGTGCTACTGTGATATCTTTTTCCTGATGGTCGGAAGATTTCATTAGATAATCATAACACATCTTGCAAGCTGGCAAAATTAATTTGTGTCTGTGTTTGTGTATATTAAGTGAAGGTTGAGTCCCTTGACAGTATTTAAAGGGGTAGTTTGGGATATATGAAGTGGGGCTGTATGAGATACTTATGTATAGTCAGTGTAGCCTATTACATACATTAGCTGGTGGTCGGCACATTCCCGGGTTTGCAGAAACAGATGGGGTGATATCAAAATGTATTTTAACCACTTTAAAAAAGGCTTACCTAAAAAAATCAATATCAGTCTACGTGGACGCCGTATTTAGAGAATTTTCGCTGCTTTACCTCAGCCTCACATTGCCTTTTCCTTTGGCATTACATTTCTCATCCGCCACTGGTCAGCTGTTTGGGTCAGAAAGTGCTGTTAGTGACTATGATGCAATCCGACTGAAACAAAACATCACATCAAAAACACTCTTAATACAGCGTCCACTTAGACAGATACTGTGTTTTTCGGCAGGCGTTTTTTAAAGTGGCTAAAATATGTTTTGATATTATCCCCTCTATACTCCATGGTGTTGCTAAGTTGTGGGGTGCGCACCCTGTCTGTTTCTGCAAATTGGGAGCACGCCAACCGCCATCAACTGTATGTAATATCTTCACTATACATAAGTATCACATACAGCCCCACATCAAAAATCCCAAATCATCGTTTAATATATTATCAATTACTGAACCTGAACATATGTGCAGACACAGTCAGAAGGCTGAGGGTAAGGGGGCATTTATTAGTAATAACAGAAAGTAAATGAATACAAAACTGAAGTGGCAGATATTAAATGTTCCCAGTTAAATGTTTTAGGATAAAACCATGAAAGAAAAAACATATATACTAAAAAAAATAATAATAATCAATGATGGTAATAGTTGTCATTTTAATGCAGTTTTTAGGCATTTGATGACAGACTAGAACTAACATAGTTCACTCAGTGATCATTGCATTACTATACACAACACGCATAAATTTCTTTCGCACCACATGAGTATACTTAAGTGGCTGCTGCCTTAAGGGTCACAGGAGGAAATGTGACTAATTTTGCAGTCGGCCTTTCAGAAAGCCATGACGACATCAGCCTTGTTGGGCGAGGAGGGGGATCAAAGTGTCTTTATAATGTCAGCCCACCAATAAAAAAATGTTCAAAGGAAGAATGCTAATGAACGCAGAGTTGGGCGTATTTATAGCCCTGATGCATCAACCACATGTGTGTAATAACACACTCAAAAAGCAGTGGAGAAAAGTAGAGTGCACTTTATAATTGTCCAAATCCCTTTAACGCTGTGCCCTGTGTAGTTTCCATTAATTCCAACATGGAAACATGCTGCTTTCATCGTCCTCGCTTCACTTTGTCAGTTAGAGGTTGTACAGTTAGTTTTGGCAAACAGAGATTTGTGTCTGTCAGTGCAGATATTTAGCTTCTATATTGCTGAATATGCTGGCACAGGAGTTCATTGTGTGTGAAATGGCATCTGTGAGGTCTCAGCCACCTCTGCTCTTCTAACTGTCTGATATAGTTACTACTCAGTTTGTCATAGTGTCATATTCTGTCTTTAACTTCCTGTCCTTTAACTTTCTGTCTTGTCCTGCTCTGTCACAGCCCATAGTGTCCTGTTTTGTTACTTTACATATGCAATTTTTACTTGCAGATTACAGTACTTTTGATTTGTCAGTTGATTTGCTAACAATAACATACATTTACTTCAAGTTATTAAATTTGGTATTGCTAAATATTCATGAAGGATTTTATCAAAATCGGCCATTTCAGTTTTGTCTGTATCATTATTGCTCCTTTCATCTGTAACTTAACCCTTTGAAATCTGAGCAAGTTGACTTGATTTCTTTCAAAACCATGGGAAGAAGATGATAAGGAAGGAGGGAAAAAATTACCCAGAAAAATAACAAGAAATTTGTAAAAAGAACAAGACAGTTACCTGAAAATCAGTAAAAAAAAACAAAACAAAACATGAAAAAGAAAGTAAAAAAACCAAAAAGGCAACAAGACTCGAAGAAGTGTTTAAAATGTTTTATAATTCTGTAACATTTTACATATGTAATTATGATAATTATAAAAGTATATAAAAGTTTTTTTACCTTAGTTTTTTTCTTTTTTCCCCTTGACATTTTCCCCTACTTTTTAAAAAATAATTTTATAAATGTACAAATTTCTTACAATTTGTGAAACATTTCTTTCAAAGTTACTCATTGCCTTTTCCCCGTGTTTTTTTTTTTTTTAAAGAAACCGCACCAATTTGCTCAGGCTTCGAAGGTTTAAATACTTGTAAGAAGGCATTTGAAAGCAGTACAAGAAAAACAATGTCTCTGGGTTTAAAAGGGTGATGTGATGAGGAGGACTGATGTCAGTCTTGCTCATCAAGTTTTACCTCCCAACACAAGTCACTGATGTCAACCAGATGTTGACTCATACAGTGAGGAGAGCTAACAGCTCATCAATCCTGTATCAGTAATAACAATGAGAATGTAAATGTCACCAAAGTTTCTCAGCATCCTCACGAGAAGCAGCACATAATGACTGAGTTAATGGAATCACCCAAACCAATCACCAATATAAAATAAAATATAGAAATAAAACATTTGTATTTTAAGGACCCTTGCCACTATTTTAGCACAGGTTGGTTTATCCTCAACTGTGATAGAATAAAGTTGTTGACCCCATTAAAAGTTCTTCAGTTTGTTTGAAGTATTAGATTAACTTAATACTATGAATTAAAGCTCTGGTGTGATATTTCTGGAAGGCAGTAGCAGACTGGATTTAAGAGGAAATCTGGTGCAACATCACTTTTCTTTTGCTGCTTTCAGACACCTTTCACAAGTATTTAAACATTAAATCCTGAGCAAATTGGTGCAAGTACTAATGAAAACATGAGGAAAAAGGCAATAGGCAACTTGGAAAAAAAGAAAGGCTAGGGAAAAACTAAAAAAATATTGATAACTAGTTATCCTCATTACATATTTAAAATTATTTTATTATTATCATTTTAATTATTGTTTTTAAAGCATGATGTTTTTAAACCCAGCCAATATTGCTCAGGTTTCAAAGAGTTAACTGACTTTGACGAAGCTGCAGGAAGTGGTGAATAGGACAAAGCAGTATACTAGAACTGCAAACACGGTCGTGTTGATATGAATGTTTTCAGCTGTAGCTGACAACTGCAGTCAGCTGCTCAAGCTCTTTCCTGTGTGATGTATTGTGCTCATTCTTCATGACTTAGATATGAATGGAAACCCTTTTCGGGGCAATAACATTCTCAGAGCCCGAAGCCACAGAAACCTTAAATCATACTGGTGAAATTACTTTAGGGCTCTTAGCTTTTTTTTGAAAGCAGAATAACTCACAACTTACTCTGACTCTCTACAACTATGAGCACATGAAACACTGGGATACATCTCTGCTTTTAACAGGAGAATTAATCAAAGTGATTACATAAACACTGTTGATGAGTGCTAACAACGTACGCTTGTAGGTGAACTCGCCTCTCCACCACCTCCAAGAGTGCTGAGAACGTTTCTCAGAATCTTCCTCTTTGCTTTCTGGCATAATCCCAGATGTTGCTCGCTCACAATGGTCTCTCCATATTTATTCCAAACTGTCAACATACCTACTATCAGAAGAAAACCTCAGAAGTACATGCATAAAGATGAAGCATTGAAAAAACAAACCAACAAAAAGTCTCTTTCACCTTTCGCTCTTGCTGGTTGACGTAAAATCGCCTCTAGTGCTCCACCACAATGCAGTCGCTTCAGACACCAAACCTCTCGGATACTGTGAAACTAAAAGAGCTTCCCCTGCTGGCAACAGGCTTAATCAGCATTGTGTGAACTTATTTGAGCTTGAATGTAACAGACGTTCATTTATATATAAAAATCCGGCATTCCAGCTTTGAACAAAATTATAAAATGAGTTTAATCAGTGTTCAGTGTTTTTTGTGCCTCTTGTGAGACAGAAACATCAGGATACCAGAGACTGATGTGATGTGATGTTATATTGAAGTCCAGCATTTGATCTAAATGTCAGTTTAACTCATGTCGTCTCCATGCAGGTATTGTTTGACTTTTTGTGCTATCTGCATACAACGTGTCCCTCCCAACAGTTTAGACATGAGATGTGACCTTTGGTGGTGTCAGAGCAGGTTGGCCAGCAGTCAGGGCCTTGGCCCATATGTCAACACACTGCTACGTGACGCATGGCTCCCTCTACATGAGGTCAAAGGTCACTGTGAGCTGCCAGCATGTTGCAACGTAATGTAAACGAAAAAGTCACATTAGTTCTGGCTCACAGTGAGTATACGTCAGCTATGAGTACCAGCTGACGGTATCAGTGGGCTCATTATGCTGCTGCAGCTGGTTAGGCTTTACTGTCACAGGCTTCTCTTGCCTAGTGTATCCTGTATCTCAGTGATATTAATGTGATGGGTTCAGTTAGGGCCATTGTTGCTTCTTTCTGCAATAAATTCTGCACAACTTCACCGTCTCAGCAGCCAATCTCAAGAGTAATACATATTCTGTCAAAAAGTGTTTATGCAATAAATTGAGTTATATCCTTTGATTTGAGTATTTCCCCTCAGCACTGGCAGATGATGTGAAGAAAAGAGGCTGAGTTATAGAGTAAGCTACTGTAGAAACACAGAAAAGATTTCTGGCTCAATTTCACTGACTGTTAAGGTGCGTAGAGAAGGAAAACAGTCTGAAGAGGTCAAAACTTATATAGCAGGTTTATTTTGAGTGGTCTGACAATTAACTTAATTAAACTGTAGATGTTGCTGGAGTTTCTCCTCTTTGATTGAGTAGAGTGACAGAAAAAACTTTGAAAAACTTTTTTGGTTTTATCTTTTAAAAAAAGAATTGATAATCACAGCAAAAGATAATTTAACCCCTTGACATCTGAGCAGATTGGCTTGATTTCTTTCAAAACATGGAAAGAATGCAATGAGCAACTTAACAAAAAACAACCCAAAAATTAGCAAGAAATCAATAAAAAGTTACAAGAAAATTACTGGAATTTAGCAACAAAAAAGAAAGAGAGAACTGAAAAGTAAAAGAACAAAAACAGGAAGTGACCTGAAAAAATGCTTGGTTAAAAAATGATTTAAAAAAAAATTGCAGGATATTTCATGTCGAGTTGCTGATTGCCTCTTTTCCCATTCTTATGAAAGAAATTAAACCAATTTGCTCACATTTCAAAGGTTTAATGCCTCTGAAAGGCATCTGAATGCAGCACAAGAAAATTAACGTCGAGGTTTCAGGTTTCAACAGGTTAATCACAGATCATACTCACTCACGGTGTCCAAAGTGAACTCCGTTGTTCACCTGCTGAAGACTGGAAAGATTTTTGCCTGCCAATTTAAAATATTATAACTAAAGGCCACTTTTACCTGAGCTTTCAACCACATCACACTGTCCCCCTCAGAGGATGGAGTTTCTCATTTGTTATCAGAAGTATGGTATGAGTTAAAAGGTGGTCAGATGTGACGGAGAGACTGTAACCTGTCACTGTTCAAAGACGGTATCTGGCGTCAGATGTAAATGGTCTTTTTGTCTTTCTGCTGCTGTTCACTGACTCCTGCTCAATGACTTTCATCTCCCCCCGGTCGCTGCTGTGACTGGTTTTGGTCAGATGTTCACAGACAGCTGTTGTCGTCCGTTTGTTCTCATTTAGTCTCTTGTCTGGGATCTTTGCCATTTCACAGATGTTGTGCTGTGTTCCCAAAAGTTATGTATGATGTTATCATGATGTCATACATCTCTTCCCATTCAGGAATATTTGTCTTTAGGGTTTAACAGCAGAGATCTTCAGGTCTTTATCACATATACATCTCTTTACAAAGATCCATCATCCCCATTGAAAAGTTCATACCCAGCTCATATATTCAGCTGATATAGTCCGAGGACTGACAGGAAATATTGACGTGGCGGTGGCTGTTCACTGGACTTGATCCCAAATCGTTCACGCAATTCATGGCTGACACCTCAACCCACTGAACCGCAGGACGCCTCTGCTCCGAGACTCTGGAGTCACTCCTCTGTGTTCCTACAACAAACACGCCTTAACAGAAATCCCACTGCATCCACAAGCTCAGCCAGCTGGTTTCCGGCTTGTATCTTTTTAGCATGTTTCATAGCATCCTTTGTTTTGAAGTCTCATATTTGGTGGAAAAACATAACTGCAGTGAGCAGAGCGTTGGGCTGGGGATAATTGCAGGCCTGAGAGCTGGTCGATCGGCATTGCAGTGACAGCCATGAAACCACAACTGACGTCAGCAGACGAGCGTGACTGTGTTTGTGTGACTGTGTGTGCTTGTGTCGAATATCACTTCTAGAAAAGTGGACTGAGTGTTATCCTGACATCTCTGTGACTCCAGGAATCATGATCAACTCAGGGACAGATGAACTGCACAAAGAGGCTCTGTTACATTATTTTGTTGCAGGATTAGACAATTGTGTGGTTGATGGACTTTTACTTAAATCCAAACGAATGAGCAAAGGTCTCCACATGCAGCCTGTTCCTGCGCAGTTTGTCACAGGTGAACTTGATCACCTGCACAGACCTCAGGGCTCTGCCTACGTAGCGGGATGCCAGGTAGGGAATGGCCTAAGGGGTTAGAGGTGACTTTATTTTGTTAGAGACTGCAGTGATATTTGTGT
Organism: Plectropomus leopardus; assembly: GCF_008729295.1. Classification (NCBI taxonomy): domain Eukaryota; kingdom Metazoa; phylum Chordata; class Actinopteri; order Perciformes; family Serranidae; genus Plectropomus; species Plectropomus leopardus. The sequence goes on from NC_056465.1 coordinate 15,753,861, forward strand.
GTGAGTGCTTCATAGATGCTGTCATCAGTTTATGCTATATAATACATGGACACTGACTCAGGGTCATGTTGAAGCTCTGGTAGTTGCAGTTTGTTAGATGGTACACAGTAATTGAAAAATAAAGGCTATTATGAGTATCAATAAGTTTGCAAGTCAATCAGATATTATCTAGTGTTTAGTGTGTATATCTAAAACTCACAGTGGGGTATTTATGCTAAAAAATATACAATTTGTTTAATTAACCCTTTCACACCTGAGCAAATTGGCTTAAATGAGAATAAGGCAATGAGCAACAAAAGAAGAAATGACCCAAAAATTAGCAAGAAATTAGTTGTTGTTTTTTAAGTACAAACAATGAAAAAAAAAATTATAATACTGTAACATAATGTATACATGTAATTGATACACATATGATCATTTTAATTATAGTATTTCCCAAGCTTTCTTCCTTTCTTTCTGGACGTTTCCCATGTTTTTGAAAGAATTTGCTCAGGGTTGAAAGGGTTAATATTATATGTGAAATAAGAATGCATCCAACTTTTTCTCTTCTTGTGCCAATTCTGTTACATCAGCTCTGCTAAGTATCGAGCACTGATCCGGTATCAGCACTTATTTGTAAGCCTCACTGTGTGGAACTCAACTTGTTATTGACTATCAATATGTAAGATTCTGAGTGCTTTACATGACGTTGGCACCTAAAAACAATTAAGATAAAAAGTCAGAAAGACTTGAAGAAAACACACTCCCCCTGTTGTCTCCATCTTGATCAGCGATGTGACTGGCTGCTGCTTTGCCCACGGCTTATTAGAGGAGGAAGTGGCACACTCCAGTCTTACCGCCGGACTCAATCACTGTACACCGAAAGGCGCCAATTAGCGTCGTATGAACATGATTAGAGGAGCACTCGGCATGGCCTGTTGCTGGGCAAAGACAGTGTGTGTTTGTGTGTGTGTTCGTGCCCTGAACTAGCCTGTCCAGTTGCGCACCAGTGTGATGTAAGGTTGTTCGATTTTCAGATCGATGCTGGAGCCCAGTCCAGATCTCTACTGCTGGGGCTGTAATCACACACTGTCTGTGTGCGTGTGTGTATTTGTGTGTGTGGTTCCGGGTGGTTCTGGCCCAGTGTGTTACTCTCCTAACCAGTTTCTATTGATGTTAATGCTCATCAGCCACTGTATGGATTTCTTCCTGGCTGGAGGGACAGAGCTAATCACTGCACATAGACTCCACAATCAATACTCATCTGGAGGAGTGAATCAACCTTTGAGGTGCCCTGCACTACAAAAATTTAACCACTTGAGCACTCCCCTGGTCACATTTATATTTAAAGGGACAGTCTACTGAAAAGGCCACCATTGTTTTCGTAACTGTGTAGGCAGACCATCATCTTTTCAAAAACCTATGACAGCAAACAACTGCCGTGTGGATGTGTATTTGACCAAACAACAAATCACTGCCTGCTCTGGCCAAACTCCAAACTCCAAAGTCCCAACACAAGAGAAAAGATAATATTCTGACAATGATCCCTGGATAAAACAATCTAACTTCAGAAACATATGTTCGTTTTTAGGTTTTATTCGATCTATCTACTCTGTACCTACAGCATTGGGTGGATTAAGAGACAGTAGGACTCTTGGCACAGATATGCTAAGGGCTGCACCACCTCTCCTAGGGTCAAGACACATAGACTTTGTGGTGCTTTTTATTGCGCTTTTGTGTCTTCTTGTGGATGTTTTGTGCCTCTTTGAAGTAACTTATTACCTTTTTCTTTAGTAATTTAGTGTCTCTTTGTGGTTGTTTTGTGTCTTTTGTAGCCATTTAGGTCTCAGGGATAATTTTGTGCCCTTGTTGCACATTTTGTGTCTCTTTGGAGTAATTTGTGTCTGTCTCTCTCTTTCTCTTATCTTGTGGTACTTTTGCATCTCTTTGTAGTCATTGTGCATCATTTTGTGGTTGTGTGGCTCCTTGCTGATGTTTTGTGTCTCTTTGGGGTAATTCTGTTGTTTTTTTTTTTGTCATTTTGTGTCTCTCTGTGGTTGTTTTTGTTTTTGTACTTCATCCTGGTTACAGTACATGTGTAATTAAAAACAGAAAGTTAATGCCTGTGCTCCAGGTTATCAGTAAGTCTACCTGAAGTGGAAGTGAAGAATGCACATTATGGTAACAAAACACTCCCAGTCTTATAGCTGTAGCATCAGCCCAAAAACTGTGAAAGCATATACAGATAAGGTAACAACTAGTGCAGAGACACTTAACACTTGGCAAATAGATGCACAACCACATTAGTTGCAGGCATACTGTGGTGACACAAATACAGCAGACACACAAAGGTTGCAACTTTTACAATCTTCAGTAAGTCATGATAATTATGTACAGAGTTGCACACAGTATCTGATATTGATCTATAAACATTTAGCCTCCAGCCATTTTTAGCGCACCTTCTTTATTCCTGTCTCTCTTTTGGTGGCAGTTAAAAAAAATGTCGTTGTTGTCGTTGATGTTGTTTTCAAAGGCAGGAGTCATTCCTCTGCCTGTAGGTCAAAGGTCACACAGAAAAATAATAACACAGCAGCTGGCTTGACTCGCTGCAACCTTCTCCTCCCCTTGGCTAAATTTAGAGAGACATGAGCTGCTCTGAGATCAGATGTTGATGTTGGACACAGAGTATATGCTCTCTTTGGACAACGATCCGCAGCCGCTGGTCAGGTGGATGGAAAGAGCAATTGGTTCTTCATGGAGGTGTGGCACTCTCAAAGAAGAGTAATATTTCATGATCTTTGCATGTTATAAAATGTTCCCTTCTCTCTGCAGTAGACTGATGTACAGTAAGACTACAGTCAAACTAGTGTTAAATAAATCAAATGACTCAACTGAGATATAACACATGTACCAAATTGCTTGTCTCAACAACAGCGACCAGCTGTTACAACAGTGGATGCTGAATTCAAAAGCTGTGAGTTGATTCTCCATGAGAATTCACAATGCATATAGTCTTTAATGCATTGCATTGAAAAAAAAAGCTTTTATTTTTTCATTTTATTTTCTCACTGAAACTTAGAAGTGTAAGGCCCTGGTCAACAATTATCAACAATTAAAATTGTTGAACAACAAGGATCCATTTTATTCAATTGCTAAAATAAAAGGGAGATTCTCCGTACAGTGGCATTTCTATTGAATATCCTATATACATGGATGTATGATCAATTGTCATACCATGGTATACCTTGTAACTGGCATGCTCCTGTAACCCTAGAAGCAGGTGTGCTGCTCTTTTCTTTCATTGCTTTAATATGTACAGATCTGGGTCTGCATAAACAATTTTCCCTGCTTGTTCTTCTCCTGCCCTTTTGCCCAGCATCTCCTCTCTGTGTGCTGTCATCATGAATATATAAACACACGCAAAAACAAACATACAGAGTGTCCAAACCCCACACAGTGACAGCGAAAGGAAAGATCTGTTAGGCAAGGGGCTGGGTGAGGGGGAGCTGGGTTGTTTTTATGCAGTTTTTCTGATCAAATATACAATAGGTTTGAGGTGTAAAGCAAACAAACTCTTGTTACTTCCTGAACTCTCTCTCTCTCTCTCACACACACACAAACACAAAAAAACCACACACTGCCCTTCCGACAAGTTCCTCTCAAACTGCTCTTTTTTTCTTTTCAAATTATGAAAAATCATTAGTACATTTTAGAGATTTTCTTTTACTCTCCCAATCTCTCTCCCTGTCTCATACACACACACACACGCACGCACGCACGCACGCACACACACACACACACACACACACACACACACAGTTTTCCCTGTCCTGTTTTGCTCTACTCCTCCTCACCTCTTGCCTTCTTCCTGGTGTGACGCTTTAGGCCCCTCAGCCAATTCCCACGCTATGAGGAAAGAAAACAGGGGAAAGCATGTATATATGTGTGTGGGTTGACCTTTGACCCTGTGTCTGTGTCATCCCAGATCAGAAAAAGCTAGTTCCTTAAATCCCCCGGCCCTGGTTCCCATGAGCACATGAAAAACATGTATTCATGGACAACAACGGGAACTGGTTGTACTTTGAGGGTTTTAAACATTTTGGTACACTTGCAGAAGCTAATCCTAAGAAAAGGCTTTATGAGGATGATATAAAGTCGGTCTGGGATGAAAATGTTGGCTCAAGGCATGGCCAAACATCAAAGTGGCTGTAACTCAGATACTCTGTGTGACATCAAGGCAGTTCTTTGTTTCAGCAACTTTATTATAGTGACATTTTTAGAACATTGTGTCTGTAGCTGTAACACTGTTTATCTGTTATCTGTTTATCCCTTAAATTAATTTGATGTAAAAGTAAGATAAAGCGGATTTGTAACCAATCGTTGGTGAAAACAATCATCTCAGCTGTAACTAATACAGTACAGCACAGTTTACTTTTTTCTTGTTTTTTAATCCTTTTTTGCCTGGGATTTTAAATGATACATTTGTTTTACTTGTAAGGTTTATTTGTGTGGGCTCCAGGAAGAGTAGTTTCTACCCTGTTAGTGAGGGGTATCCAAAAAAATAAATAAAGCTGCAAAAACTCAGCTCTTTGGTATGATGAAAATAAGACTTTTTTTTAATCACAACTTTCTGAAGCCAGAGGTGACTATCTAACCAGGGATGCACCAATCTAATATTCAAATTGGATCCAGATTTTGACAACATTGCTGGATCAGGTATTGTATTATTAGGCAGATCCATGGGGCCGATCCAGCAGTGCTCTGGCGTCTCTCAGCTGCCTGTCAGCCGCAGCACATCTAGAGAAACGGTGGCTCGCCGATTTTCTCCGTGTGCCGCCCATGGTTGTCAGCAGAAATAGACTGTGAAAATGGTGTTTTGATGAATATATTGACTCTATAGCACCTTTTACTTCAGTGTAAAAGTCTCTCTGTCACAGAGATGAGGAAATTCAAAGCTGTCTGTTTCACTGAAACTTCTCTGCTTCCCGTTCAAAATAAAAGTCTTCTGACAAGTCTCTGTTGAAAGAATCCCATTCGTAGTTTACGCAAGGCATTTTATTTTGAAAATATGCAGGACTGTGCTGTGGAGAATGCAGGAGCTTTCACCACTTCATAAATGAGGGTTTTGTGCTTAATGTGGAAATACAGAACTCATAGCAGCAGGCAGCCCTGCAGAAGCTTTGCAGCCACAGCGCTGCCAATGTGATCACCACGAGTGAATATTTGACCAAGTTACTTGCAGGGTTGCCAGCTCTTACACTCCTGGCGTGTGACACATGCTTTCACCGTCAGTGTCATGCTCTCGCGCCGCCCAGGCAAATACTCAAAGTAGCAAATTTTTGGCACTTTTTCTTGAAAATGACTTCAAACTAATAATCAGAATAGTTGGTTAGTCTTTTTCTTTTGACTGACTAATCAGTAAATCCATAAATTGTTTCTGCTCCAAACTGTAATCCTAATTCCATCTGATTATTCAGTTTCCTGCAGAGTTAATGCAGCAAACATAAATCCTACTGAGTGATAATAAAAGGGAATTGTTTTGGGTAACACTTTTAAACTTAAGTCTTTTCCATTTGGTTTCACGTTTCCCCCTCTTTGATATGTCAATGAGACACAAACTTAACATCCTGGGAACAAAAGCAGGGGTTCGGATGTGAGTGTTAAAGTGTGTGTGTGTGTGTGTGTGTGTGTGAGAAAAGTTAAGTAAAACAGAGTTAAAGAGAGAAAAGGGAGCCATCATTTACGTCAGAGAATAGGAGAACAATGCTGTAGGCAGGAGACAGAGCAAGGTCAAATTTTTGTGTGCTGCAAATGAACAAGACGCCAGTCTGCCTGACTGTTTATCTCTATCGTCTGTCTGTTTTAAGGGAGAATGCCTGTCTTACCCAGCTGCAGAAGCAGTTGTCTAGTCGTGTAGTAGTGGCTTTAACCCTTTGACACCTAGATAGACATCTGATTTCTTGTGCTGCATTCAGATACCTTTCACAAGCTATTTTACCTTTTGAAACCTGATCAAATTGGTTTGAATTATTTCAAAAATGGGAAAAACGCAATGACCAACTTGTCAAGAATTGTCCCACACTTTCCAAGAAATTAGTTGAAGGTGACAAGAAAAAAAAACTGAAAATAAGGTATAGAAAAAGAGACGGGGAGTGAGAGGGTTAATAGATTTTTTTTAGATTATCTTAATCATAATTAAAATTATGTTACAGAACAAAAATGTATGCATTTTTATCTTTTTATCTTTATTTATTTATTTGTGTGCTTTTTTCCAGTAATTTTCTCTCTCTCTCTTTTCTTTTCTTCTAACTTTCCAGTATTTTTTAGCTGATTTTTGGAACATGTCTGTTAATTTACTTGTTGCCTTGGTTTTGGAAGAACTTTTGTCCTTTCTAGCTGTTTTTGTAAATATCCTTCACAATTGTTCTTTTTCCCTCCTACAGCAGAACCAAATATCACCTGATGTAAGACGTAATATCATTCTTTCTCTTTCCAAGACCACTTTAAATTTCTTGTGATGAGAAAATAAATCAGCACCAATGGATCTTTTCACAGAAAAAAAACTGAATGTATGTTAAGCTTGTTTCAGCCCTACTGTACTGGAAATAAAAATTCCAAACAAAATATCAATATGAATGTTAAAAAAGAGACACAGAAGCCTTGTTTAAGAGACATTGCAGTACCATATTTTCCTCAGTAGTGGGAGCTGTCTCCCTATTAGAAGCCCATTTTGCTACTTTTAAATGCGAGTGAATGACATTGACAAACAGCAGACAGCAGACTCTGGTTAACTGCAGCTCCTGAAAAGCCCAGTGGTGATAATGAATCTGTGAAAACCTTACGCTGCCAAAAATATTTTAGAAAGAAAGAAAAATCACATTTGGTTGACATTCCTAATGCAATATATTATCATTTTTAATCTGCTTTTCTCACTGCCATCAGTTGCATTACTTTTAGCAAATTTGTGCTAAGTTATCAGTTTTGCAGTGAATTCATTGTTACAGCCTTAAAGGTTTACTATGTAGGAACTGTCAGTTAACACTTTCATCTGTGAAAGTGAAAACCAACCCCAGATTCATTTGCATAATTGTAGTGCTGTGTCCTCAGTTTTTGTAGCTTTCTCATAGATGTTTATAAGAGCTACAGTATATCGTAGGCTGTCTGGCACCACCTTTAAAAAGTCCTGACCTTGCCTGGGTGCGGTGCCCACAAACACAGCAAAATAAGAGGAAAATAAGAACTTACAGGTAGAGGGCAGAGTCCCTGCAGAAAAATACACTGTTGCATATGTATTAAGTAACTGATGATTTAGAGAGATTACTTTTCTATGAGTCTTAGCCCCTTGGGGCATACTTTGTTATTTGTGAATTTTGAATTAATTAATCTGCCAAACACTTTCTTTTTTTGCCTTTGACTATGAAATATGCTATATAAATAAATTTGCATTGCCTTAAAGAACAAGGCATATCCAATATATTGAGTTAGTGTACTGTGAATATCAGTACCATCTCGGTGTCAGTGACGGATGAAAACTATGACTTGAAAATCCTAAATTAATTGTTTGCTAATATATTTTATGGGTTAATTCTTCATTTAAAGCTGGTAAGAGATCGGACTGAATAGAGGTGGTAGGACACTGTCAGCTGTTAACACCAAAATGTACAAGTCTGTGTTTCAGTGGAAAGATTTATTGTCCCATCGTGGTCTAAACAGTCTTTCTAACACAAGAAAATAATGAGCGTAAATATTACTTAGGAAAATGTAAAAACTACAGACATAACTGATCAACAAAACAATTTAAATTCACAGCTGAATTACTGCCTCAAGGACATAACTCAGTACCAGTAGAGACCATCTGACTATGTTACATCTTTGTGCAGTGTCCTTGAGGAACATTTTTCAGCATCCTACCTGCTCACTCAGAGATTCGTCTGAGTAAAAGATTAAAATGAAAATCTCGCGCTTAAGAATAGAAGAGAGAATACTATGGTCTGTATGTGCACTCAAAGTCATCTAGAAGCTCTCAGCCAATACAAAATGACAAAGAAAATAATTCATATATGTATTCATGAGAAGGGGAGAAATCATCTGCCTGGGGCGGGGGGTATCTGCGTAGCCTCCGTCACAAGTCTCCCAGCTCCCCTCTTTTATGACAGGCAGATCTATTTATAGTTTCTGACGTCACTGGTCTCCTCTGATGGAGCCTCGTCACAGCCGACTACACTGAGCCAGGTTGGGGGTGTAAAATAGGTTGGGTGAGGTGTAGTGGAGTGGTGGGGTGGGGGTGTTATCATTGAGGTAAGCCCTGCTCCAGCTCTGCTCCTCCTCTCCGCTGTGCCACACCAATCAGGTGTGAGATACAGAGCCACATCACTGTGCTGGATACAGCCTTCCTGATCACTTCCCCCCTTGCCCTCCTCCTCCTCCTGTCTGTCTCTCTCTCTGCTTCTGTGAATTGGGTCTTTCATTCAGCATCGATTGCATAATAGCCATCTTTCATTTATCAGGCACTGCTATTGCTGGAGCAGGCTGAGCTAAAAATAGAAACAGAAACAACCTTCCAGTGCTCTGTTGGTGCTCTGTTTTCTATTGTCATGACCAGGAAAGGAGGGGGGGAGTTATAACGGTTAACAGTGGATCTAACTGTTAAAAATAGGCACAAATACTTTTAAATTAGCACTCAAGTATCCACATAATAGTGCTTTAAAATCTAAACATTCTTTTAATTTAATAACATAGAAAACATTTTTGTGATATGATTCTGGTCAGTGATGAAGTGGATGTTGTAACCAAATGGTCACTGGTTTCAGGCTTTTTGAAAAAGAGTGCATTAGTCGAGTTGGTGTGTCCCAAAACAAGGCACAGCTTCTCTGGGAAAATGTGAACCATGGTGAGGCTGAAAAAATGCAAAGAAAATTCTGAAAAAAAATCTGTGTTCAGTCAAAAACTCAAAGTGAAGGTCTGCTCCATACCTCCTCGTTCATCTTTCAGTATTTTAGCTTTTTGCTCTTTTGCGGTTGTCTCACTAGTTTGATTCAAAGGAAATGCTGATTAAATGTGAATTTGTCGAGTGGATGTTTGTAATACCCTCAAATTCAGATCACTGACCTCATCTTGATTGGAAGGACTTCAAAGGTATTAAATCAGGGCAGAGTCGAGCTGTGATGCAGCATCCAGCTGGTTAAGAAGGGCAGATTTATGGAAATACATTTTATTTTGATAGTGCCAATAAAATCCAGATTTAATAAAATGATGCTGACGTTAAAGAACTTTGTGCAGTAACAGGGGTGCCTTTCAATGTGGTGGCTGTGATGGGGTGATAGGGGGGGGGGGGGGGGGGGGTTATGGGTAAGCAGCTCTACTGATGCACCATGCATGAAGTCAGTGTTGACGTCATGCAGCAATAGCGCAGGGAAAAATGTGTGTGTGAGTGTGTGTTTGCGAAAAGTGAGTAATCACAAGGTCACCTGTTTAAAAAGACGCTCGCAATCGGGGTGGAAAATTTGAATCTAACCTTTTTGTCCTTTTTATAGCAAGCAGACACGGCTTTCAGTGCCTACTTGCTATTTTGAGGATTTTTTCACACTGTCAGATTAATATTCACACACATCCTGCTCTTGTGTCCCTTTATAATTTCAACTGTTGTTATTGTCATTGTTTTGTTGTAAGAATTAGAAACATGCTGCAGTGTATTAAAAAATTTGGACACGCAGCCTTCTGTGTCTTCTGCTCCAGTCACTCTGCAGAGGCTTTATTACTGCCTTGTCTTATCCTTATCTTAGCTTTGTCCTTTCTGTCTCCACATGTGTCCATGGTCAGCAGCGGCAGGAGCTGCTTCATATCAGTATCAGATTATTTGGGTGTCATGTAGCATGGTCATAGTTTCTATCAGTATGATTTTTCCAGTTGTATGCTTAGTACATGCATTTTGGCTAAAGTCTTACAATTTACAAAGTACTTTTACAAATAGCATGCCTTGACAATGCAAGATTTTAAAGCATAGTATTAATACCACTAAAATAAGCAATAGTAGTAATAGTAGAATTATTTTGTTCTGTAAAAATAAGTACGTGCTATCAGCAGGTAACCTGATCAAAGATCAGCCAAAATAATGAAATTAAAGGAATAATTATAGCAGCCTAATAAATAGGTGGAAACTATAACATTAGTATTCATGTATTTCTTCTCTGTTTCCCTCTCTGTAGTTTTGATGTGGAGAATGGCCTCTCGGTGGGTCGCAGTCCACTGGACTCTCAGACGAGCCCGGGTTCTGGTCTGGTCCTTCAGGCCAACTTCCCCCACAGTCAGCGACGCGAGTCCTTCCTCTACCGCTCCGACTCAGACTTCGACCTTTCACCCAAAACTATGTCCCGCAACTCGTCCACTGCCAGCGACCTGTGAGTATTTTAAAGATGCTCTCTGTATCATTTTAAAAGCAATAAACGGGTCTTTAGCCTGTGCTTTGTGTTGTTTTACAATGTGGGGCTGCTGATTAAGAGGGAAATATACTGGTTTGCTTAGCTGCACAAAAAAATGACTGGCCGCTGTTCTTCCAGAAGAAACAACCACAAACTTTCCGAAAGCAGCTGATGATTGAAGGCATGAAAGAGCTTATTAATATGACAATGACATATAAATGTTTAATGATGTGTCTGTGTGTAAGGTTATTATTTTTTTTCATCCAGGTCCAGACTAGTTGCTGGATACCAACAAATCACTTGATTTCAGAGTTTCCAAAATCACTCAGTAGTGGTATGCCTTACTAAAATGAAACATTGATATCAATACGTATATGATTAAATAGATTTAAAATGTATTTGCACTGAACAAAACAAGAGAAATACAACAACAAAAGAATACAAGGTAGTACAGGTGAAATTAAGAAACCCGTAGGAGCTTATAAGGAATCTCATAATGATAATAAATACAAAAGTCGTATAATCAAGAAAAATACATTATTACATTGCTTTTATCACTGTCACTGGGATACATGTAGTAAATTCTGAAGCTCTCTAGTGTGACTCTCTCTTTTAGGAGAGAAACAGATTTTGCATTTCATGCCTTCATTTGATCTGCACATACAATATACAGTATATAGCATCAGATCACATGGGCTGTTTAACTAATGTTACAGTGGAGTTACTTTGAAAAAACTGTAATTTATTGTCTGTATTTATTCATGTCCTATTTACACTCTAAAAAGTGCATTTTTGGCACCTGGCTTTAAAGAGGCTTTTGGTAGCAGAGCTCAGGTTTTTCAGCATAAATAGCAATAAAGTTTAGTTGGTTAAATCTATAATCTTGGCTCAAAGGTAGTTTTTCATCCAGTTTCTGCTTGTTTATACAGCTTAAGATTTCTCTGCGCAGCTAGCAGTGTCTTTGAAGCCAGAGTGTAAATGGGGCCTCGACCACCAATAGCTGTCGCTCCTTTGTTTTGAAGGGAGGAGGGATTGAAGCATTGGGAAGTCAATTGGCTACCTCGGTGAGACAAAGTGTGAAAACTACTGTGATTTTGCTGTTCATCTCTTTGGGCTGTGCCATGCTGTCATGAGTCAAACCTATCACCCCTCGCCCCTCCACCATACCCACCCCCACCCCCATTACCCCACTTATACGTCAACTTTTCCTGACCACATCCTGAATAGCATATCTTGGATGCTCAACTCCAAAATGATCACCCCTGCAAAGTTTGTGAAACAGTTCCAGCAAGCATTTGACAGATGGTGATCTGGTATCACAAGTACGAACATTCGCCAATTTAATCAGAGCTTTGATTTCATAAAACAGTGAAAAACAGTGAGCACAGGCTGTCATATCTATACTTCAACATGCTTTGGTTGGGGACCACTTCTGCAAAATGACGGAGGCCAGGGGCCAGACGCAGCAGCCCCATACATGTTTCTAGGATTTTAGGACATTTTTCTAGCACTGTAGGATGTTTCTAAGATTTCAGGAAATTTCAAGGATTTTAGGAACGTCCTAAAATCCTTGAAATCCTTGGATTTTATTATGTTTCTAGGACTTTAGGACAGATTAAGAATATTATATATTGGATATTTGCACATTTCTAAGATTTGAGGATGTTTCTATGATTTTAGGACATTTCTAGGATTTTAGGACATTGGGTGCTTAGCTAGGACCTCTTATGGGGGGTTTGGGGGATTCTCCACAGGCACTTTTTGATAAACAAACTTTATTTAAAGCTGTTTTATGCACTATGGCAACATATGTATACTGAAAGTACAAAAACAATTCCCAGTGTGAAAAAAAAAAAAAATTGTAAATTAGGAAATGGTTTGGGGGCCACGCGGCAGCCTTTTGGGGGGCCAGGTTTGGCCTGCGGGTCATAAGTTGAATATCAGTGCTGTAGTTATTCAAAGTCAAAATGTTTGCTGGACAGGCTGACTCTGATACTGTACTTTTCACTGGCAGCATGGATTTACCTTAAACTCTGAATGGTTATGAGGTGCATGTTGAGACCCTAAACTCTCAGAAAGCTCTACCTCTTCAAATGTTGGCCAAAAGTTGTTTTCCCAGCACCCGTTGCACTAACACAGCTCCTCACCTGCACACAGTGCTAGTTATACAAATATATATCTCTGAGGCATAAGAGCAGCATTAAATCTGCATCAATTGATTTTAAACCCTCAAAGAAACACAGGTCTGAAATCTGGTTGTAAAGTTATCATGGTTAACTTATTAGCAAATATTTGCCTGCGTTATCATCCCATTGGAGACAAGTTTCTGGTCGTCCAGTGACAGTAATTATAATATGCAATTGCCTTTTAGCTCCACCAAATCCATCAACAGTGTTACTAATAATCTGTATCCATTTGGTAGGTAGCAGCAGGTACTCAGCTTGTCTGGGCTTACTTGGCAAATTTAATAAGAATTAAAACATTAAGCTACAAATGATCTTTTCAGTCATTTATTCCTAAAAACATCACTCAGTGCAGGTTATTGTGACTGGTTAAGTTAAACTTCAAGGGGTAGATGCAGTATCGAGACATACTCCCCTGCTAGTGACGAGTCTTTGTCCTATTGTCTTCCTCCTCTCTCACCTCTTGTTTTTCCCGCTGTACTACAGTCTTATTGAAACTTGAAGCAGTGGTTCTCTGGACATGAGGGTTAACTGATCTGCATCTTTGCCTCTAAGAAATCTTTGTATAACTAAAATAATCTCCTCTCCTTATGTCCTGTGTGATATTTGAGATCAACTATAGAAACTGAACTCTTAACTCTTCCTTTACAGTCTTCACAGTAAGATGATGACAACAAACTGAAGTACCTGTTGTCATTGTTTGTGTGTTTGTGTTAGCATTTTTGTATCACATGGCCTTTTCACTGGATATCTCCTTGTGTTTGTCTGTGGTTCTTGCAGGCATGGAGAAGACATGATCGTGACTCCATTTGCACAGGTTAGTTGCCTCTTGCGTAGCTGGTTTTATAAGACCAGGAATTTCCAAAGTGTGCTGGCCACTTAAATTAAATCTGACAAGTGAATAAAACTGAATCTCAACCCAGCTGTTTGCTAGCATTGATTTGGTGACAGGTGGAAACCGACAACCTGTCAAACAGGGGTCAGTAGTTTGGTTTGACGTTAAGGACAGTTTATGCTAGAAAGCACAGTTACACTATACATTTTTTAAAAAAGGATTTTTATTTTATTTATTTTTATTTTTAATGGTTTTGTTTGCATGGATACTTAAACTCATTTGTGAATGAAAAATTGTCTATAACTGTTTCTAAAAATTGTTTAAACTCAGAGGAGTCCTGACTGAAAGTAGCTCATTGTAGAACTAGCTGCTGAAGTATGCAGTAACCACATTCATCTTCCTCTGATGAAAACTTGTCATTTGATGGATTCATTAGTCCAGCCGTTAATCTAGAATACAATAATTGACAGCACCTCCTGAATAAAGACATCTCTCAAAACCATGTAAATGTAAAGTGGGTCATAAAAACATTGTTTTAGCACCTAATGCTGTCCATTGTGTGTTTATTCGATTGCCTGATAGGTAGAACAAACTACATGGAGGATATTGATTATCAGTGCTCCTTTTAATCCATTTTCACAAGGATTTACTGTGTATGTATAGTTATTTTATTGTGATATCCTAGGACATTAACTCCTTTCAGCCGTGCTCTGACAACGTTAGAAGGGCACCATAGATTTCTTTACAGGCAATATTTATTTATTTATTACATTTCTGAAAAATGCGATCATTGAAGTTTTAATGTTGCAAAGAAATTGGGTTCTCATGTAATGTTACCTGCTGTTCGCTATTGTATTTGGTCTGCAGCAGTGTTGTCTTTTAGCATTGAGCACTAGTTAACACACACATCCTAATGTACACTGCGGTATTTCCATTCTAAGTAATACACTAGCCCTTACTCACCAGTTTAAGGAATAAGAGATGGTTCAATTTTCACAGATATACACCCACACACACACTTTGTATTGAACAGCTTGCTCTGAGTCTTTGTGTGTGTGCGTGTGTGCATGTGTGTGTGTGTGTGCGCGTGTGTGTGCGTGTGTGCTCTTCAACATTTGCTCATTATTAACACAATCTGTGTATATGTTTTATTTCCAAACTGATATCTATAATTTACTTTTGTTTTGCTTTAGCTTATCATTTGGAATGACTTTAAAATAATGACATTGCTGTTTTAATGGTGATGAATAGTTGTCTGTTTCCTCTTCAAACTAATTTACCTGACAAATTCTTACCCGTCATATTATCACAATTATTGTACAACTTGATGTTACCCATCGTGTTTTTAATGCTATATATTACAAGAAAGCATCTAAGTGCAGTTTTAAAGCTTGAGCTCGAGCAAAGACCAAAGACTGCAGTAACACATTTAGGTATCATTGCCTCAAAAGTTACTGTAAAAAACAGTTTTGACCTGCACTTATTTCAAATTGCACTTCATTTTTGCGCAAGCTGCAGGTTGTTAACCATGTTTGATTTGGCGTTCTAACTAAATTTATAGGCTAGTGTACCTCCAGAGCTACTGCCGTTCAGTCGTTTGTGCTCTAATTTGGTCAAAAGAATCTTTACCTGTAATTTGCACTGTCTTTGTAGATTTCAGTTAGAGTTTGTCCCAAGCGTTCGGCCAAGTGTTAGACCACGAGGGACATGTCTCAGATGTGGCCTTCCATTCCCATTCATTCCCTCCAATACTCACTCCTCTCTTTTTCTCCTTTTAGGTTCTTGCCAGTCTACGAACAGTGAGAAGTAACTTTGCTGTTCTGACCCATCTGCAAGATCGTGTGACAAACAAGTAAGAACAAGAAAACAGACTGGATGACTAACTGCTTGTTTTCTTCTTATTCTACTAACACCTCCTGTTCCTTGTTACAGGCGGCCATCAAGCAACAACCAGCCACCCATGTGTAAGACATGTCTTACAGGTTGGTGTTAATATGCCTGTATGATGGGACAAACTGCAAAATCTGTCATGTTACTTTTTCTGAAAATGGATTTATGCTGTTTATTTTGATGCATCATGTACAAACATGGTGTTAAGCGCATTATATCACGTAGCTCTGACTTGAACCGGGAAAGTTGTCTATGAATGTTTTCATAGCAGTCTTACAACTGATCTGTAACGTGTTTGTGTGACCTCTGACCTTTCAGAGGAGCCCTACCAAAAGTTGGCGGTGGAAACTCTGGAAGAGCTGGACTGGTGTCTGGACCAGCTGGAGACCCTGCAGACAAGACACTCAGTCAGCGAGATGGCATCCAATAAGGTGAGAGAACATTTGACTCAGCTTCATGCAGACACTTAAAGGTACACGACACAGAAACTGTCAGTTAATCCCTGTAAACAGTATTTCCAGCAAAAGTGAAAGTAAAAGCCAACCCCAGATTCACCGAGCTTGGTGTTTCACCTCACTGTATTTGTGTTTTTGCAGCACTGTGTGATTATTGTAGCTTCCTCTTGGATGCGTGCTGCTTATGGTCTGGCACCTGGTCGCTACGTTTATACAAAGTCCTGACCTAACCTGTATGCGGTGCCCAGATACGTCCTAAATACATTACCACACACGTCTAGGGGGTCATAAGTGATGATTGAAATGCCCTATATCTGTATTGAGTCTATACATCGTTTTTAGGGAAATTCTGCATAGGATACCTTTAAAAATGAGTCCCTGAAGTTGTCTTAAAACATTTCATCACAGATCTTAAGCGGTCTATGTGAGCAATCCTTTCCTTTATCAAAAATATATAGATAAATAAAGTTTCTAATTCATTACAGTTAAAGTGGTTTGAACTTGATCTTTGTCCCATTTTGCTTTGAAAACCTTGGGAACATTATCAGATGATGGCACTAAGGTTCCAAAAGCCCAAATTCAGAAAGAGATTGAGTCCTGTTATCATACTCTCTTTCGGCACAGACACACCAAACTGACAACAAAGAACTTGTGGCGACAAAGGCCAACTGTTGCGCCACCTCTCGTCACCTGTGTTTTAGCCAATACGTTTTACCTAAACATATCACAAAGACAACAGCCAACAGCTATTTAGCATGTACGTTTTGCACCTGCATGAGAGTTCTGGATGTATGAGGCTCAAAGTAATAGGGTTCCCGTAGATCCTTAAAAAATCTTAAAAGGCATTAAATTAATTCATCTAAAAATAAGGCCTTAAAAAAATCTTAAATCAATCTTCCAAAAGTCTTAAAATGCTCATACACTGAGAGAAGGATATTATGATTTTTTTTCTGATGTTGGAGTGTGAAATAATTGGTATCAGGCCTATTTTGTTTTTTTTTATTTTTATTTATTTATTTATTTTACCAAGTTTAACATCATGCAGATCAGGATAAAGGAACCAAAAAACACCAGTATACATTTACTGCGCCCAATCAGCTAAGAAATTAACAAGCTTTTTCAATTTTAGTTATCTTAAATTGGTCTTAAATTTTTCTTTGAGTTTTAAAAAGTCTTAAATCTAACTTGCCTTAAGCTGTAGGAACCCTGAAGTAAGAACATAAAAACTCACATAAATCACAAACAGCTGTGATGTTTCATCAGCAGAGGACAGAGTTGGTGTGTCACTTGTTTTTGGAGTAATTTCTTCAAAAACTTTATTTGGGTTAGCTCCTGTCCATGTGTGCAGAGCAGCATCGACAAACTGCAAGTCCTGGCAGCTTTTTCCAGTTTCTCCATGTTAGGAAACATCATGAGGGGAGAAAATGAGATTTTATGAGACATGCAGCTGCAGTGCAAATGTGGCCAAAAACACTCGGGTTCCCTCCATTGAAAGTGTTAATGAGCATCTCCTCACTTCCCTCCTCTCTACCTCTCCACCGTCTGGCTGCTACTCTCAGACCCCCCTTCGCGCCCAGTCAGCCAATCAGATCCTTCTCCTCCGCCCAGCCCCTGAAGCCAGTCTCATGTGATTGGGTGGAGAAGAGGGAACCGCGTGCAGGGTGGGGGAGAGGGGTTCCTCACAGCCCCTCTGTCTCCCTCTCTTACGTTTCTCATTGACAGTGTGTGACAGCAGTTGGATGGGCGACTGCAGTCCACACCCATTCTCCCCCGATGCTAGACCACATCCCCAGCCTCCCCCCACCTCCCCCCACCCCTCCCCTCCGACCCCTCCCCTCACCTCCAGGACAGCACATGGGAATGTGGGAACTTTGATTTCCAAACGGACTTCTTTTCATGTTCACATCGTCCATGCTGAGCGTGGAGCAGAGCTCAGCCCGTCACTAAGCAAGACAACTTGTCTGCTTGTTGTTTGGGATTTTTAGCGACCTCTAACATCAACATGCGTGGGTTGACATGCCTGCGTCGGCTCTCTGCGTTTGTCTGTGCTGGAGACTCAGACAGGTGAGCGCTGCTGGCTTGCCTTGTTTACATTGGGATGTATTGATCGGCAGAGCAGGCTTTGCAGAGGGGCTGGATGTTGAGGGAGCGCGCCCGTCGGATTTGACTGAGGGCTGGATCTACAAACGTGGCTGAATGTTGAGATTGTGTGTGTGCCTGTGCATGTATGTGTGTGTATATTTGAAACTGAAATAGAGAGAAAAAACACATGCATGTTAGAGCTGTCTTGATTTTGTAATGTAAAACAGATTATTAGGAGCTGTGATTTAAAGCTGCAGAAATATGCAGTAAGTATTATAGCCCATGTGACTGTGTATAAGAGAAATGATGTGCAGAAAACCTGAGGAAAAGCATGAAAGAGAGGAGTTGTGTTGACAAAGTAAACCAGATAACAGACATGATTTGATCAAAACTACAAGATTATGTTTCTTGCAAGTATTTGTGTTTTTGTTTGTGCCCATATGTGTGTCACATAGTAGCCACTGCAGCATCACTCTCTCACACAGACCCCCCCCTCCCTCCTTGCTCAGGCACCACGTGCCAGAGTTGTTACATAATCAGTGTGGAAGCTGCTGCTGCGATAAAACTCAGGGGGAACACTGAACAGTTCTGTTTTTCAAAAACTTTTACCAGTGAGTTTTTACAGCTGCAGAACATACGTATGTCTCTTGCATGTCTGCGAACAAACAACACAGTAAGAGATATTAGAGCTCGTCTTCTTTTATTTTGAAAAAACAAAAACAAAAAAACAACAACATTGATGCATTTTAAGAGGGGTAACATTGACTGTGGACTATAAAGACATAAATACATGCGATAAATCAACACCAGTTTTGTCATTATCAGTGCTGCAATGCCAGAGTCTCTTACATTTTGTTTAAAACCTGAATAAATAGGCTTGGTTTCTTTCAAAAGTATGGGAAGAAAGTAATGGGCAAGAAATGACCCCAGAACTAGCAAGAAAATTGTAAAAAGTGCAAGAAAATTACCTGATACCATATTAGTTTTTAAAAAGAGAGAGAAAGAAAGTAGCAAACAACAAAAACAAGGAAGTGACCTAATGAATGAATCATCCAAGCAACGTTATTGGAAGCACATGACTCATATTTAAGTTAAGTTAGGTGTACCCTAAAACTATTTGTTATTGCATCTAACGTTGCACTATTTTTCCATATTCTAAGAGTGTGCAGTTTTGTACTGTATGCCACTCAAAAAAGCAACACAGAAAATATTCAGTGTAAAATTCAGTACATTCATTCCAGGGATGAGTGAGTGCACCTTTATCTGTATCTGTTCAACCAACTTATAAATGTTTATAAGTAGTTTTTCCCTTAGCTTTTTCTTTTTTCCCTAGACATTTCTCCCTAGCCTTTGTGATGATAAATATTTATAAATATTAATTTTCTAAGTCTACTAATTTCTTTCAATTTGTGAAACATTTCTTACCAAATTGCTCATTGCCTTTTCCCCCAAGTTTTTTAAAGAAATCACATCAATTTGCTCGCGGATCAAAGAACTTAACTGGAGTCGGTTGGACCTAACCTGAAGTTGTTATTTTAAACCTGTAACTGGAATGTGTTAGTCAGAAGTTGATATAAAGACAGACAGTCACTCTGTCACACTCACCACAACAGTCACATCCGGGTAGACAACTGGCAATTGATTGGAGCCATGTAAAATTGGCAAACTTGTTTATTTCTGTCGTCACAATCAGACGTAACTGTAGCATTTAAAGTTATAGAGGTAAACACTGTGACCCACCTGATGTTTCTGCTTTGCATATTTTATTTACTTTGTAGCTTTGTTATTATCTTTGATAAACCAAAGCTATCAGCACAGAAGCTATGTAATGTACTGCTGTGGACGGGGGCCACAGCATAGTGTATTTTATCTACCTAAAAAAAATCAATATCAATGTAACTGTACGCTGTATTTGAACATTTGCTCCACTTTACCTTACACCCTGACCAGGCAAGGCCGCCGTATAATAACAACCAGTGTTCTGCTGAGTGAAATTGTCACTGGAGTCTAGTGGCTTTCCTATAATGGCTTTAATTCCCTGTTTAACACCGCCTACACTGATGGTAGGCCTGTTTTTTGAAAGCAGCTAAAAACTAATCAGTTGAGGCAGTGCTTGTGATGCAGGGTTTTCTTTCAGGAAATTATTGTAAATACATGTTGTGATTGTCTGTTTCATATTTATTAAAATTTATTTACAGAACAGCCTCAGAATTGAGCTTCAGATCATGTGTGATCAAAAAAGTAAAGATTGAACACAGCTGCCCAAATTAGCATTTTCACTTCATCACGAGGATGATATTCCTGCTCATTAAAAGGTGATTATCTGTACCGGACACTTGTTTCATCCGAGTACACGGCTCAACCTTAAAACATTGTCTGTAAAAGTGAGTTTTAATAGCTGCATTACATCATCTGAAGGCAGATCGTGAAACAAGTGAAAAATCCCTTGAAGCATATTTATCCTCCTCAAAGTGAGGAAGGGGGGGCGAAAGGCACACAGGGGTTTGAAATGTGGTTTTGTTTTGTTGAAAGTAATGTCATTAGTATTCTAAAGGCATCATAATTAATTTTACTGCTGTATTGATGTTTAACCATTTAACACCTGGATCGACATCAATTCCCTTTTGCTGCATTCAGAAGCCTTTTATTAGCATTTAAATCTTTGAAACCTGACCAGAGCGGTTTGATTTCTTTAGAAAACATGCAGAAAAGGCAATGAGCAACCTGACAAGAAAGGTCTCACAAATGGCAGAGACAAGTAAAGAGTGACAAGAAAATTACCTGAAATTTAGCCTTAAACAAAAAGTGAAAATGTCCAGTAAATTCTATTTATAATTTTAAATAATCCAAATTATATTTAAGAAAAAAAAGTTGTTGTAAAAAAAAAAAAAAAGTAATTTATTTTTGCATGTTTTTTCAGGCCATTTTCTTGTATGTTTTCAGTTAATTTTTTAAAAACTTTTTTCAAATATCTTAATAATTTTTGGGCACTTTTTTAAGTTGCTCATTGCCTTCTTCCTGTGTTTTTGAAAGAAATCAAGTCAAGTTGCTCAGGTGTCAAAGAGGTAAACATGCTACAATGCAGCGTTTGTGTGTATGTTTTTTTTTAACATGTTTATCTGCAGTCTTTCCTGGACTCATTTTTTGGTTATGGTTTTGTTGTGTCTGTGCAGTTCAAAAGGATGCTGAACCGCGAGCTGACGCAGCTATCAGAGACAAGCCGCTCAGGGAATCAGGTGTCAGAGTTCATCGCCAACACCTTCCTAGGTGAGTTTTAATGCTGACGTAAATAGATGAAAGGAAACCAATGTCACGGAGGGGAAAACAGTTTTCAAGAGAGAGAGCTTAATGTGGTGCCTTATACTGAGAGGTGTTTTAAATATTTAGTCAAATCCTATTGATATAAATCGGCTGCACAACAAAATACATTACAATGTTAAAAATTACATTTGGTACTATTTCAAACACGTGAGTGTCTGTGAGTGAGGTACTGCCCAGCTCTTCTAAAGATCATTTATTTGCTTAATTGCACCACCAGGCTTTATTGATTGTTCTGCTATCAGCTGCATTATATGCAATATATATGTTTAAGAAGGGGAAGGAAAAAGGAGGGAAAGGTGCTTTTAAAAGGATTTTTCAAGTAAAGACAAAAGCAGGCGAGAAGGTTTAAAGAAAATATGAGAAAAGAAATGTAGAAAAATGAAGGATATTATAGAAAGGAGCAGAAGTTAGATTTATAAAATACAAGATTTCTTTAAAAAGGGATAGGGAAGAGGTTGTTTTAAAAGGAAAAGAAGTGAATGGAAGGATTTATAAAGAAAAAGGGAGAGGGGAGTTTGAGCATTTTGAAGGCAATGACTGAGAGAAGGAGGAATTGTTCACATAAGGAGGATTTTACTTAAAAAAAAAATTCTAAATGAGAGGAAAGAGGATAGGAGTGTTTGCTAAAAAAGAGGGATGGAGAAGGTGAGGATTTTTCCTTTCCTTAAAGAGAAGGAGGCGCGGCAACAGACAGCATTCCCGGACACATTGTGTGGCGTTGTCGTAGCAACAGGGTGCAATATTATTAGACGGTGTGTTGCATCAATAGGAGGCTCAGTCTTCAGTAACCACGCCGGCAGGATGGAGGACCAGCCGAACGAGGATGAAGCTGTCAGTCGGTTGCCTTTTTGACATGAGTGCCTCGGCATCAAGCCCGGCTGCTTTTAGAGATGAACACCATGGTTTTGGGTGTGAGGAAGAGGAGGCACTGTGAGAGAGGTGAGAGAGGCCAGACAGCGCCTCGTGTGACGCTGCCACTCAGGTCGCTTTGCATCCTTATGGTGGTGTGTCTTTGGGCTCAGATCTGGATATTGTTCAAGCAGTCATTCCTGCCGAGCTAGTAAGAAACATGGATGTGAAGTCCTACGGATGATATGTGGACGTGAGGTAAAGCAGGCTGTCTGTGATGTCAAAATGGGATCATTATTTCCTCAGTTTGTTCAAATATGAATATGGATGAGTCATTTCCAAAACTGTCCTGTCTGCTGGGATGATACCTTTGTGTCAACAAGTCATATGGATATTGTGTTGGTGCTGGCGGTGGAAACCTGGTTTTGATGATGTTTGTGTTTTTGCTCAGAGGATTACAAGCCCCACTGAGGGTTAAAAAACTAAAGCTCCAACCTGTAGACGTGATGAAGCCTTTTGTAACCCACATTTGGAAAAACACGAGAAGCGCTTTGTCATCAAGCTCAGTACAATGCTGAGCTCCTGAGAAGCTGACAGGTTTTACCCATCATCCTTAGTTTTCTACTACTGGTGTTTTGCTCCTACTGCGATGTAGTCTGCTCACATACATTCATGTATACCCTGTTGTGCTCTGATAATACTGCAGGTGCTCTTAATTATACATTTACACATTCCTGTTTGTCACTGTCCATTTTCTTTATACAGCAAATGCAGCATACATGAATAACATATTGCTTAAATTTAATTCTATTTTACATTAAGATTATATTGTACATACTTTATATATTTCCTCAAAAATGTCTTTAACTCTTTGAAACCTGAAACGACATTAGTTTTCTTGTGCTGTGTCAGGAAGCCTTTAAAAGGACTTTAAACTTTTGGAACCTGAGCAAATTGGTTTGATTTCTTCTGAAAACATGGCTAAAAGGGCAAGGAACGAATTATTAATGTTATTAATATTATAAACATCATCGTCATCTTCATCATCGTCATCATTATCATTATTTTTAACTTCAATCTCTATATTTATTTTCTTATATGTATTTATTTTTGTCCCTTTGTCTTTCTTTTTTTCATTAATTCTTTTTCTTCCCTTTGTTGTGCTAAATGCCAGGTAATTTTCATGTAATTCGCAAAATCCAATCAAACTGTAAAACTAGGCAATGCTGATTAAATATAAATCAAGCCTATGTCACTGCTCTGCCTATTTCTCCACTAAAATGTTGTCAGAAACACATTTGTTTTGCTGCGTTAGCAGGAATTTGTGAACAGGGAGTGGGTACCATAATGCTTCCTGCACAGTGAAAACAGGCTGAAAAAACTAAACCACAAACACTCTTCAAGGTGTGCATGACCATTTGATGCTGTGTTTCTGTTAGTTATTAATAACTTATTCGAAACTAGGGGTGTAACGATCCATGGATCTTCATCTATATATTGTTTAAATGAGCTACGATCACGTAACATCAACGTAAAGTGTAAACATCAATCCATATCATCCTCTTTCAGGCGCGCCCTTATTTTGAAAGTCTGTGTCACGTCACACAGCGTCTGGCAGATGATAGCGAGCGGCCAAGAGAAAGATGATGAGAATATGTTACTATTATTTACTTGGGAATAAGTCATCAGTGTGGAAATGGTTTAATTTCGGAGAAACTGCGAGTCAACAGACCTCACATGTCATATGTATATTGTATATGTGGGGGAAATGTGACCTACAAAAGACCTTTAGGTCACATTTCACAGTTGTTTTGTCTATGGTCCTTGACAGTAATTTTTGAGTGTTTCACTTTAGTGAAAAGATCTTAAGATCTTGTTGTTAATCCATGTTTTGAGGATGTTGGGAGAAGTTCGTCTTCAAGGGCTGAAGTTTTAGGAAAAAATATCATGGTTTGGATTAAAATGAGAACATTTTTTTCCAGAAAGCGTTTTCAAACAGAATGAACCAGTTTTAATTATTTCAATTATGTATGTTGTTTTTTGTTTATTTTTGTCTTTTCTGGCAAAGAGCAAAGAAATGTGTGGCAGCTTCTCCTGTAACCGACTGTGTTAAATGAGCAGATAATATCGGCTCACATAGATTGCAGGCCCCTAAATCGAACCGAATCGAAATCATATTGGGGTAGACTTTGTAATTTCAGCAAATATCGTATTGTTGACCAAAATATCGATATAATTTCATATTGTGATGAAACCAGTGATTTACAGTATAAGTTTAAGTGTAAGTTTGCTGTAATTATGTCAGAGTAGTGGTGTGGATACCTGCTTGAATCTGACATGATCCCACTGACAGTTTAGCAAAAGTGAAGCCTTTAAGTAAGGTCTGAATATCTGAACTCACTTGAAGACACACATATATAGTAAAATTTAACAGTATGCGTCAATGTCTGTTTGTACACGTTGCAGAGAAACAACATGACGTGGAGATCCTGTCTCCACCCTCAAAGGAGAAGGAGAAGAAGAAGAGGCCGATGTCACAGATCAGCGGTGTGAAAAAGCCCACACAGAGCCCCAGCTTAGCACCCGCCTGCATCCCCCGCTTTGGAGTGAGCACCCCCCACGAGAGCCTGCTGGCCAAGGTGGGTTCACACACACTGGCAGGCACACACACACACACACACACTGACCATTACACTGTGACTCATAGTTGTCCTGTTTTACTTCTCCAGGAGGTGGAGGACATTAATCGTTGGGGTCTGGATATATTCAAGATAGCAGAATTTTCCGGAAACCGCCCTCTGACGGTGATCATGTACTCCGTCTTCCAGGTAAGAGGATCCATCAGCTCAAAGTCTGCTCACTTCACAAGGAAAGAGAAAAACGATGAGGAGGTGATCCATTATAAAAGTGTAAAAGCTGTAAACCCAGTCAGTCGGTTGCAAGTCAACTTAAGGAAACTTCCCCAGTCATTTGAATCAACACCACAGAAGAGAAGAACTGTAATTTTAAGTTTATGTGACTCTGATTCCCTCATCCTCTTCACCCTGTCAGGAGCGGGACCTTCTGAAAACCTTTAAGATCCCAAGTGACACCTTCATCACCTTAATGATGACCTTGGAGGACCACTACCATTCAGACGTAGCTTATCACAACAACATCCATGCAGCTGATGTGGTGCAGTCCACCCACGTCCTCTTGTCCACCCCCGCTTTAGAGGTGAGCTGAGAAAAATGCTGTTGTTGTAGCGTCTGGTTAAATCATAGTGACATTATAGGTAATATCAGTGTAATGTTCTATATTTAGGGGTTTTCTGTTTTTTTGTCTGTCCCAGGCGGTGTTCACAGATCTGGAGATCATGGCTGCTCTGTTTGCCAGTGCCATCCATGATGTTGACCACCCAGGAGTCACAAACCAGTTCCTAATAAACACCAGTGCGTCCCTCTCACTCTGCACACAACTGCTGCACCACAACAAGATTCAGAACATCAGATCATATATCTCCTGATATACACCTGAGGGGTTTAAGATTTATCTTAAAGGGGACCTATTACGCTTTTCTTCATTCTCTGTATAAAATAAAAAGTTATAATGTTAAAGTTACAAAAAAAATAGGTAAAGGTGTGGAACATTGTGTAGTGTACGCTGCTACATGTTACTACTTACTAATGTCAGGGAAACATTGTCCGGTTGTCTGGTTGTCTGGTTGTGAAGAATTTGCATTAGAAGCTTTATTTGATGATCTTCCACAGTAGAACGTGAAGCTATACCACATTAAAGTATTTCCCCCGGCTGCAATGACAATTCAGAGTTGCAGACATGCTTGAAGCAAAATGTTTCAGACAGAGGGTGAATACAGGTGTTCCAGCACAGACAGTATATGAGGAAAATAGTGCTTTTTGAACATTAAAGCCTTTAAAAAAATGTTATAGTAGAAACCCAAACCACAAGTATTAATCTACAAATGAGCACTATAGATCCTTTTTAAGAAACGTGCAAAATGTTTTTTTACTTTGAGATAGACTTATAGAAAACAGATTAACATACTGTTTTTTAGGATACAAAAGTTGAAACATTTTAAAGATGGAACATTTGGAGATACACTTAAATGCTGCAAAACTTTTAAGACTGTTGCAACAGGAAGTACTCAGAGTCTCAGAGACTTTAAAATAGTTTAATTTTGCCGTGTTCCTTAGTAATCATGCTGACATATTGATCAATTCTCACTATGGCTGCACTTGAGCTAGCTGTGGTTCATTTTGACTGGGTTACCATTAGCATTGATTTAGAATGCTGTATTAACTAGAATTGTGTTTGAGGTGTCCTTTTATATGGTTTTAGTCATTTCAATCTACATCTCTGCAGGTTCAGAACTGGCGCTGATGTACAACGATGCCTCTGTGCTGGAGAATCACCACCTAGCTGTGGGCTTCAAACTGCTGCAAGAGGACAACTGTGACATCTTCCAAAACCTCAGCAAGAAACAGAGAGACTCCCTCCGCAAGATGGTGATAGACATGGTGAGACTACTGCACTTTGTACATGACATATTGATAGAGTATTTGGCCGTGCTGTACCTGAACTGTAACTCAGCAGTGTGGTTTTATTTTGATCATGGTTCAAATAAGTTTGTATGCAGTAAAGGCCTGCTGATACGGTATAAACAAAGGCTTATCACATTATGAGATGGCAGCACCTAGAACAATCTGAATTCTGAAAAAAACTGACCCAGTGCAGATTTAACTGCTGCAGCGAATCTAAAGTGGGATAAAACAGTTTGTCTTTGTTTTTTCAGAATCAAATTTAGTAACTTTGCAATGTGGCATAAATGTACAGAAGAACAAGGACAGGCAAACACAAACTGTCAGTCACCTTACATAATTCCTCTTCTCTCTTCAAGACATCAACGGCCTACATCATTTCATATACACAGTTGCTGTAAAAGCCAACAAAAACAGTTGTCTTTAGAAATACAGGAAACAAGAATGCCACATTAAACAGACGGGTACATATACAGGTCGCATGGGAAGCATGAAATGCGTCATGTAATTAAAAAAGTGTGACTGACGATGTGTTGAATCTCTTCATTAGGTGCTTGCCACAGATATGTCCAAACACATGAACTTCTTGGCGGACATGAAGACAATGGTGGAGACCAAGAAGGTGACCAGTCTGGGAGTCCTGCTGCTAGATAACTACTCTGACCGCATCCAGGTGAGAAGTCCCACTGCTGACACTGAGTCATCATATATGCACTGTTTAATATATAGGATTCATTAGTACTGTGGAAGCAAAAGCTGCCAAAATCAAAAATGTCAAAATAAATAACTTGATAAAAAAAAACCCTAATATGTGAAATCTATAAAAAAAACAAAAAACAACAATATTACATTTAATAAACAGAAAATATAATATAAAATAAATAAATAAAAAGTAAAATTAAATAGGAAAGTAAATAAATAAGGAAGTTAATACAAAGGTATATGAACTAATTAATGGTTACAGTTTTTTATAATATTTTTTGTGCCCTCAATGGCAGATTCCTTTATTTATGGATTTTTTTTGTTCATTTTGGCAGTGTCCATTCTCCAAAAGTACATGATGCTTTAGAATTACCATACAGACAAAATCTAAATATATAGCTATTTATACTGTACAGTTATTCTAAATTTGCACCACCTGCTAAATAGAACACTATCGTAATACAAGAATCTGATCAAATTTATGACTCTTCACATTTGAACCACATTATGTAAACAGTATGATGAACAGAGATGTTATAGACTTCATATCTCTGTTCATTTTTATATTGCAATGTCAGTGGAGAGATTGAAATGTGTTGAAACATGTTGCAGCATCAGTGAATTGAGTCAGGTTCAGAATATTCATTAATCTCTTGCCATAGTCAGAAACTTCAAGTGATCTATTAGCTAAAATCCTAAAAGTGAGCAGTAAATAATAAGCAGAGGATCTCAGACTGACCTTCACACACAACAAATTGAACTGTTTTTATGTTCAGCCATAGAGTGTGTGTGAAAGTGCTGCTGCCTGCTGGATACATAGTGGCCATTGCATCTTTTTAAATCTGGTCCAATCTGGACTTTGCATCGTTGTGGTATTACCAGAAAAAGGACAGGTTTAAAAATATCTACCTTTAAATTACAAGGAATGCTAGTTAGATTTCTGATAGCTGAATTGTTGGAATAATTGTTGATGAGGTTTTTGAAAATAGGACATCTCACCAGCAGAGTCTGACTGAGTGTGTGTCTTCTCCAGGTCCTGCAGAACATGGTCCACTGTGCCGACCTGAGCAACCCAACCAAACCACTGGAACTTTACCGCCAGTGGACGGACCGCATCATGGTCGAGTTCTTCACCCAGGGAGACCGAGAGCGGGACAAGGGCATGGAGATCAGTCCCATGTGTGACAAACACAACGCCTCCATAGAGAAGAGCCAGGTAATGCCCACTAACTTACAAGGATGTCTGAAAATAGCAGTGATGGTATAAATTCAAGTAGTGTAAGGTTATTTTCAACCTCCAGGTTCACATCAGAGAGCACAGAAACACAACTTTTAGTAAAATTATCAAAAGTAAACATTATTAAGCCCATCTCAAGTATGAAGACAGTATTTTCTCTACCTTTGCTAATGTTTACAAACTGATCAGCCAGAAATAAGGACACATAATTATCATCCTGCATTTATTAAATTAAAGTAACTGTTTTGATTTATAGATATGCCCAAATTCTACACGTTCTAACCAGCATGCCCATCTTTTGTCATATGAAGCTTGCTGTTGCAGGTCATCAATATTCGTTGTTAGTTCACTTCATTACTATTTTATTACTCTTTTGTTTCTTTTTGTAATCACTTTATTCACCAGTCAGTGCATACGCATGTTGACAATATGGACATACTAACAAATACAAAAACATACAAATGAACAAAAGGTATCAGTAGATGTATAAATGTTATTGGTTCACAAACTACAAAAGGGCAAAGATAACCAACAGGGGTCAGTGTGTGAGGAAAAGCAAAAAACCTCCAAAAAACTTATAATTAAACTAAAATTAAAAAAAGAACACCCAACGGAGTGTATCTGAACACAGCAAGGTATGATATGTTTCCTGGGGGCGTTCAAATGTCTCTTTTTCATACAATGGGGCTGATATGACCTCTGGTCCCATCATGGCGATTATGTGCATGCCTGTGTTACAAGGACAGCACACTTAAGGTCAACTAACAGTGTATTTGATGTACATATGTGGTTGTCTGTGGAAACTTGTTGCAATTGAATTTTAAAAATAGGATATGCCTGCAGTCAAAACATTGTCTCTGTCCCACTGAGATATTTCACTCAAAATGCACAATATTGACAGAAGAGTCTTTTTAACAACTTTTTAAATCAAAAACAAAATCCATTTATTTCCTCCCTTCCTTCCCTGTTTTGTAGCAGGTAAGTAAGATGCTGAGGGGAAATGTAGTAGAGTACAAGTGAAAGTTGACGGAAATAGAAAAGCCTAAGTGAAGGGGTGTCCAGTAGTTGCCGCAGCGGTTGTTGGTTTGATTCCATGCTCGGACCTTTCCTGCATGTCACCCCCTCTCTCTCCATCTTTCACACTGTCTGCCAAATAATGAAATAATCTCCATCAAAATAATACTAAAAAAATAAAGCATAAGTTAAGTACAGACACTCACAAAAAATACGTAAGTGATGTAATGAAGTGTTATTACTTTGTTACATTACAGCACTATTATTGTTGTTATTATTAATATAATTTCTATGACTAGGTGGGCTTTATTGACTACATTGTCCACCCTCTGTGGGAGACATGGGCAGACTTGGTTCACCCTGATGCCCAGGACATCCTGGACACGCTGGAGGACAACAGGGAGTGGTACCAGAGCATGATCCCCCGCAGCCCGTCGCCTTCCAGCCCCGAGGAGCACCATGCAGAGGTGATGCCAGGAGAAGGAACTGTGGGAGCAGGAGAGGCCGTTCCTTCAGGAGGTGGAGGAGGAGGAGGAGGTGGAGGGGACAAGTTCCAGTTTGAACTGACTTTAGAGGAAGAAGAAGAGGATGAGGAGGAGGTGGAGTCTGACCTGGAGAGCCCCCTAGAGGAGGAGTCCCAGTCAGGTGGGGAGCAGCACCGGGACTCCTCCTCCCCCTCTTTGTCCCCAGACCCCCGCAGCAGCAGCAGCACCAGCAGGTACCGTCCCCCCTCACCTCACCCGTCTCGGACCCTGAACCTGGCTGCCATGTCAGTGCGGAGCCCCCACAGGACGCTGGCCTCACCGGGAAGGGAGAGCGCCGACAGGGACAGAGAACTGAGTCAGGAGGGTGACGGGGTGGCGTGCCTGCGTATGGGCACGTAACAACCAGCACAACCTGCCCTGCCTGAGAGACACGAGCACTGGATGTGGAGAGACAGAGGCAGGGCAGGCCTTTACCAATAAAGTCTGTAAAATCACTACAGTCCCTTTACACTGGAGACACACGCTCTGGAGAGCAGAGGGACGTTCCCCCTCTGTTTAATTTTCTATTTTAACAAGAAGAATTGTTTCAGCCGCCGTTTGGGTGCCTGATTGGCCTTTATGTCCCGTCCTGCTTTGTTGTAGCTTCAGTCCGGGGTGTCCCAGACAAGGACTGCTGCATTTTAACTGGGAAGAAGAGTGATACTCTAACAAGAACAAAAGGTAAAGGAAACGTCTTCCTCCAAAATAACTGAGACAGTCAGACATGAGAATGAGGATCGCGGTGGTCTGACATGGTCATGGAAATTATTTTGCACCATAGTTTTAATTTAGGATATGAAATGACTGAGTCTGGTGGGAATATGTGAGTATGATTTCTTTGTTTGAGAATGATGTGAGATATAAATCACTTTACCAAATACAGGATGTAGATGAGAGAAAAATCCATGGACCTAAACCTCAGGGTATGAAGAGAAAAATAAATCTAATGTAGCACGGATGTAGTGGGTAACCCAAACTGTCTTTCCTGTTTGATTTACCTCCAAACCAGAGACTTTATTTAACTTGCGTGTCTCTACATTGAATTAAAACCCTTTAATAGAAAATTTGGCAACTGAAGCAATCAAATATATTTAAACCAGCTTGTAGCACCACAGAGATTGAATACTGAAGAGGACTGCGCCGCAGTCTCACCTGTTGAAAATGAAAAGACACCACCTGTATAATTAGTTAGTTTTTTGTTTTGTTTTGTTTTGTTTTCTACCTAAGATGATTTTAAATGGTGTCCTTGTTTTAGGATTTTGAACGGTTCTTTGTTGTACATTTGCTAGTCTCGTCTGTGTTTATGTGCTTGAAAAGCATTTTTTTATCAGGGTGCCTCCGGTCCACAGTAGCACTTTACCGTCTCTGCCCTTCAGCTCTTCTATTCAGTCACACAAAGGGCTTCGTCCACTGGAGGGCCTACTGATCACACGGTCACAGCACACAGGGCAAGGCAGGAAACTTCACAAACTAACTTAACCAACAATATTCATAACCGCCTGGTGGTCAGAAATATTAGAATTATAAGACTTCTTCTGTTTTGCGAGAAGCTTTAGTTCCTCAGATCCAGATCCATTCAGACTGCGAATTTGTACCTCAGTTTTTTGAGGCTGAAGTTCAACGTTTTTTTATTGGCAGTAACACGAGTAGGATGTAGAAAAGAGTAGGGTGGCTTAGATTGATTGATTAGTCGATTAGTCGACAGATAATTAATTGGCAACTATTTTGATATTTTAATAATCATTTTAGTATTTTTTTAAGCAAAAAAATCCAAACATTTCTTGGTATAATGCTTCTTAAATGTGTGAAGATATTGCATTTTTTGTCATAAATGATAATGCACTAGATAGCTTTGGATTTTTACACAGGGTATGTTTCAGTATTTTCTAACATTTTATTGACAAAATGATTACTCAACAAAATAATGAGCAGATAAATTGATAATGAAACGAATCATTATTTGCAGCTCTAAAAAAAGCTCCAACTGATGGCTCCTTAATCACTAAATTCAGGTGCAACCAGCAGTCCTCCTACTCTGCACTTTGTGTAACTGCAGTGTTCTCTGAAATGATCTGAGGCTCGAAATTAAAAACAATAAGCGCCGCATCCACAGCAATGACAGCAGCCTTGCTAAATCTACAGAAAATACGTTTTCAGATTCTTGATGCCTCTGCCATTTTATCCACCACCTTAATATTTTTAAATAATACTTTGAAAATAACATTTAATTTATTCATGCCTTAAGCTTTGAGCGGCACTTTTAAGCAGATTGTTTCTTTTCTAGAACAATTTTAATTGACATTTTCATACAAAAGTTAAACTCCAGCCACAGAGATATTGGCCTGTTTGTTTTAAATGTACTATTTTCTGTAAGGGTCTTATAATTCCAATATGTCACCGTAGTGTTGCTCTTTTGCCCTGCCGACAGGATCTGATGTAGAGATAATCAGATCCTGTCGCTTACAGAAATGAATCCAACTAACGGGATTGTGTTCCATCAGGTTATCAGTCTTATTTGATAGATAGTGCTTGACTGGGATAACTGTGTGCCATAAGTGTTGAAAACACACAAACACCTGCCAGCCTATGATGTTGTACATTTTTACACTAGAGATTTTAACCTGATGATTGTATCGAAGTCATTGACTTTATAGTGTTAGTTTTTACGAATGATATGTGTTAACAGTATTTAAAGCAGACAGTTTATTAGATTTTTGTGCAGCTCATGATCAGTCTGTTCAGTCCTCTCCTTAATCATATAGCTGAGACTTGAGAATGTGTGTACTTTCAGGAGTCCGTGTTCAGT
The DNA here is from genome assembly GCF_008729295.1 of Plectropomus leopardus. NCBI lineage: Eukaryota > Metazoa > Chordata > Actinopteri > Perciformes > Serranidae > Plectropomus > Plectropomus leopardus. The sequence goes on from NC_056465.1 coordinate 15,786,694, forward strand.
CTAGAGCAATGTCTGTCGCCATCGCTGAGGTAGAATGACCAGGAAGCAAAGGAGCACTACACAAAGACATGATGCACTTCCTGGTCCGGCAGTTGTAGAAAACACTAGTCTAACAGCATTTTATTAACTCAGCTAGTAAGCTTTATTGATCAGCCTTACATGTGTAGGAGTGGTTAGAGCCTAGTGTTGAAGGACCATTATGCTGTCTTTAACATGTCGAGCCGTAGAGGTTTGTCTCATCTGCAGCAAGAAAACTGCACATTTCCCGACTTATTTTAAAAAAAAAAATTCAAACAATCAAAATACATATGGAATTTAAATTTCCTATGACAGCAGCAATAGACTGAATCACTGTGTGAAATCAATGGCAGTTGTCTACAGGTGGTTAGACAGCTGGAAAAGTGAAATAACTGTTTTTGTCAGTGGAGTTTGGTGGCTTTTAGATAACAGCTTAAGTTCCCTGCTGGAAATGGCTGTCTGACGTCAAGATCAAGTGGTGAAAATATTCTAAATATAGCATACATCCATACTGATATTGATTTCATTTAAGGTGGCTTAAAACTAACAAATTGAGGGAGTGTTTGCTCAATGCAGTTTTATTTTACGTGTGTGATGTAAGGGTTGTCCACCGGAAAGTTTTTGTAAGCCAACCTTGTGATTCGGTCTATATTCTGCTTCTTAGACACATATTCTAGGTCTGTTTGCTGTGAAAACAATCAAATGAAAAATTAAGCTACATTCAAATAATTGTCAAGTTTTCATGCTTTGCTGGTTACACACTCTACTTATCCTGTGTCAAAACCTCTTAAAACTCCATGTTGAAAATGCCATGTGAACGTCTTCAGACTGTTTGGATCTAATGTTCTGCTTATTCACAAACCTCAACTCATCAACAGGCCGAAGTTTATACTTGCACACAAGAAATGTCAGAATCAAGAGGGCAGATTGAAAGCCTTTTCTATAGTATCACCCCGACTGTAAACCTTTTTTTGATTGTTTTACATGAAACACTTTCATATTGTGTTGTGTACTAATGAAGACTGCATCTTAGTTAGGATTTAAACTTTCAGTCTCTTTCTGAAAAGCGGCCCTGTAGTCCTGCAATCATCCATTAAGCTTCCTCTTCCTTTCTTAGCTTTGGGTCTCCAAATGTATGTAAATATTTATTGTGTGCCCAGTATAAACCTCAAATCCACCCAGATCACTCCAGCTCTTTTAACAGTACCCACTAAACACCGGTTAAAAGCACATTAACTGAAGTTACTACATAAAGTATGAAGAGTTCAGACAGACAGCATCAGCACTTTTAATATATTTAAAAACATGAAGCTGTTGTCATTCAAAACTGATAAAGGACAAAGAATATGATTCTTCCGCATTTACAATCTGTGATTCTTAAGATTCATCCAAATATGTCATCAGAAAATATAATTTATGTCAAAAACTCATTTTTATAAAAAAAAAAAATGCTATGTTTTTATATTTCCTGTTAGTTTGGACACACTGAAGCAGTCATAGTCACCATGGAGGGACAGAAAAACAAAGTACAACAGAAAGTAGAGTACAAATGTATCATTTTAGCCTTTCATTATAAAATTCCTCCTTTTTGAAGCAAGAACACTTGTAAAATTCTTGAGGAAAACATACATTCAAACATAAGTTCAGCATGGCATTTTCATCTTGTCATATTACTGCAGATTTGAAACATAATTGATTTTCAGTCAGCTGAATGTAGTCCAGAGGTGTGAACAAAGGCATGTTAAAACACAGCAGCGTGGCTCTTTACAGGAAGACATCTGTGCCATAGTGTTAAATGTGTTAATGAGCAGGAGAGTCCCTGCTCTCTCTCCGTTATTGTGTTGCGCTGATACTGCCACCATTAATGTCCATGCTGTTTTTTCAGCCTCTGTGTCGTGCAAACTTCTATAAAGATATTTATTCTTCAAACATGTCTGTCGAGACAAAGTACTGTAACATAGGACATTTGATTTTATGTTCTGGAGCCTAAAAATCATGTATACTTTACAAGTATACACTTGCCACTCCAATGTTTTTGTCAAACAAAATAAAAACTATATTTTTGTTTTTCATTCTAAGCCAAAAGACTCTTGGGAGTTCAGGGTGTTTCAAGTGGAAAATGCCAATAAATAACATGAAAAATTTATCAGACTTTTGTTTTTTTTGTTTAATCACAACTTTTTCAAATGTATATACTTTAATGAGTACAGTACACACAAGACAAGACATTTATTCCATTTTGCAGTCAAAGATGAAAAATGTTAATATGATACTGAAGGTGTTATTGAGTAGATTATGCATATCACGATTTGCTGTTTTCACATGTTAAAGTTGTTTTTGTTGTGTTCAGCAGAAGCCTCTGTTCAGTCTGACCGGGGCTCCTGTGCAGGCTGGAGGCTTCACTCCCTGAAGATGCAACACAAAGTAATAGTCACACAACACAAAACTGACACTTGCAGGTTAATGATAACTATCAGATATAGCTACTAACAGACACAATATGCATTTTAATGCGGAAACATCTCATATTGAGCAGTAATGGACAAAAGCATAGAATAAATTATCTGTTTTATGTTATAATTTCCCCTCTCACTCTCTCTGGCTTTAAGTCCTCACCTTGTAGAGATGGCAAACTAACATGAAAAGGGACGACATTGCCTTGTCCTCGTTCTCTTCTGTGTATTCCTGAAACACAGAAACAGCTGATTATCTTTAAATCCATTACAGCTTTCAGTCCTCATAATAGATCAGTTGTTCAGAGCTTCAGCAGCAGACCTTGAATAAAGAAACATATCCAGACGCCTTGTAAAGTGTAAGCAAAAAGAGAACTTTTAATTGCCAACTTCTATGTATTCACTGTAGATCTGTCTTTCATAATAAGAAGAGTGTTTTACCCCGTTGAACGTGACCCAGGGGACATGTGTGTGCATGGGGCTCAGTGCTCTGGTCATGACAGCATTGGCGTGCATCAGCTGATGCCCCAGATCTCCCTTCAAACAGGAGTCGACACTTGACCAGGAGACGGAGGGAGCGTACAGCTGGAGACACTGAGACAACAGAGCATCTGTGACACTATCCATTTTACCTGTATTAAAATTCCCAAATCCCTGTATCCTGGAGGCCTCATCACCATTAGCTCTACTGTAGACAGACGTGCCACTTTAAAGACTTTTTGTCTGACATTTTATACTCTGGTGCTAAAGAAACATTCCACAGTTTATTTGTTTTTACAGCTAAAAGAAGACCTTGAAAACTTTTTATTTTTAACTTTTTTCTCAACGAGCTTCTCACTATGATAGGCTGCGGATGAACATTTCTGGTATGTTTCCCTTTGTTTTTACTGAAGAAAAATTGGGTATACATTTAAATACAATAGGTTTATTTTGTTTTTACTTGTCTGACCATTTGACAGCTCGTGTTTTGTGCCATGTTGCACTTTATCTTGCAGATACTCACAGACTGGGCAGCGTTGAGAACATTTGCAGAGGACTCCATGCAGTAGATGATCTGAAATGCTGAGTGTCCCGTTAAATGGATGATGCAGGCCTGAAGAAAACATCCATCCAAAGTCATCATGTTGTATTGTATCAACTGAAATGTGACTGAGTTATGTGACTGCAGGTGATGAAACACTCAAACCTCAATCATGTTTCCTCTGCATTCAGGCTCCCCATGCTGACAGGTAAAGGGGGCATCTGCTGAAGGAAGCTCCTACAAGACAAGTGCCAACTTTCAGTAGACGTGATAATATTTATTCACATCTATATGAACAGAGGGTGAGGATCAGTGTACCTTAGCGTTCCCGTAGGGGACCAGAGTGACGGTCATGATGTCCTGCAGCATCGTCCAGGTGGGGAAGAGCTGCTGGGTGATGAAGACTCTGCAGGCCGGACAAAGACTCTCATAATACAGAGTGACAGATACTGGAGGAACAGCATGGAGAGGTCGGGTAGCATTCACCTCCATACACTGCTTCTGAACCTACACAAGGACAAGACAACACAAGTCAGTAGCTTTTGTTTCTGATTTTTTTTTTTTTTTTTTTTACAGATATAAGTTAAGAGATACAGGTTGAGATGACATATGAATGTGTGATTAATATTAAACAAAAGGCATCATCTTAAGCTTTAAAAACTTTACTCATTTACTAGTTTGGTTAATATAACATGAACCATGTTCTTTCAGGACATCAAAATTATTCAAGATAAACAGAAAAAAAAAACACTTTGTAGGTTAAAATTTTGATTTAATAAAATAATTAAATTAAAAACACAATGTTTATCCATCCAGTGATGTAAACAACATATTAGATGTTTTTAATTCAAGGGGGGAACCTAATTCAACAATTTAATTTAAAAACAAAGAGAAGATTAAATAAGTAAAACCTCTAAAAGAGCAAATTGATTCACTAATTACAGCTTGTGATTGCTTGTCTTTGTTTCATTTCTGCCTCTGATGTCTTGCAGGCATTTTATTCTTGGTATTTTATTCACTAGAGATCTAAACTGACTATAACATCTGTGTGTCTCTGCTCAGTAAAGACAGTAACCCCCCCCCTTAACTTTAAACTGATTAAGTGCTTGCATGATTTGACCTGAGCTGCTCTGCTCAGTCATATGAAGAACCACTGGTGTTCAATTTCTGAAGCATATGACACTCATTTAAACACAGGCAGGGTTGTTTTTTTTTTTTTTTTTTTTCTCCGTGTGTGGGACAATCATGCTCAGTGATATTATTTATAATCTACTATAGTTCTCATTATTTATTTTAATAACAATTAGTGTTTTTAATTGTATTTACTTATCTGTAACACATAAAAACTTTGGTATTTCAGCTATTGAAATATAAGAACATGAAATGACTTAAAAAGTCACACTAGAATAAAACTCAAAAAGCCTGTAATCTGACCAAAAATTTAAAAAGAAAAGAAAAATAATATGATGGTCTTCCTCTCTCGCGAGACAGAAAAATAGAGGTTTGAAACACTTTTTCTTAACATAAAAAACTTTTAAATAAGTAAAGTACATCACACGAGATAGAATAATAATAATAATAATAATAATAATAATAATAATAATACTAATATTAATAATAATAATAAGTAAGTTTGTGTTTACTAATAATGTGACTTTTTAGTCATTTTCTTCTGTGATCCAAGATGGTAAACGATGTAAATAGACTCCAGTGTGTTTATTTTACTCACATTGCACGCTATTGCAATCTCCAGGGAGCGGCACCACTGAGACGGCGGGTAACGGCAGGACGGTTTGGGGTGAGACCCGGAGCTCCTCCGGTCAGTCCACAGGAGGAGAAACACAGGCAGCAGCAGTCCCGACAGCTTCATGTTTGCTATGAGGAGTCCACACAGCCTCAGAGGAGGGATGACTTGAAGCTGCTCCTCCCGGTCATCAGCTGATTAACGCCAGGTGTGATTGACCGCTGCTGCCTTCAGGGAGCCTCGGAAAACTCTGGCTTCTGGTTCCGCGAATAGGAGGCAAAATATCTGCTGCTTAGGTTATTATTGCGATTGCGCTCTCTTGTGGTCAAACGTGAGCAGGACGGGTTTTACAGGTGCCACGTATTTCCCTGTTATTTTAGTGTAATACACGTTTTGTACATTGGGCGGCAGTCACCTAAAATGGAACAGCATCTGAACAGGAAGAGTGGTGCACACAGGTGTGTTGCCAGCCAAGGAAACGGTTTTGTGTTTTCTGTAGGTTACATGGCACTGAGCTGTGAGATTAACAGGTTACTGTTGAACCTGGATGAAGCCTAAAAGTAGCTGAAAATGTTTGTGACTAAGGCACGAAGTGGCAAAGAGCAAATGTGATCGCCTATGGACGTTTATGTTTGTGCGTGCAGCTGATCCACATCGAGTTCGCATACACTGCGGCATCAGTTAATGAATAGCTAATATATTTGGTCAAAAACGTGCTTTCATGAACTTTGAAACCATCTTCTTTGTCATTTTTGATGACTGTGAACTGATGTTCCTGTCCGCGAGCTGCCAGAGAAGACCGGACTTCTCTGTGGACTAACCAGCGGGAGACACCGGACCAGTACTGTCGCCACATCTTTTGGATTGGATCATCAGGGATTTTTCCTGGAGGTGAGTAGCGCTCTTAAACAATGGCCATTTGACTTTGTGTGCGCGCATGTTTTGGTGATGTAATTCCAAACTTGGTTATAGAAAGGAAACAAAACTTTAACTTTGATTGCCTTACTGCAGGATTGTTGCAATTGCAAAAGTGAGCAACGGTGATCATTAGACTTTCCTGCAGAGGTTCTCAGGGCCGCCGATTATGATTTGATCTACAGATAACTATCTGACTCGGATGATGATGGACATTTAAGAGAAACCAAACTAGAAAAGTAACTTGCAACGCTCTCTGTACTTTGTTTCCGCACTGTGGTATTGCTACTCTTGCTTTGTTTTCCATCACTGCAGGTTGTACATCCTGCGTCCGTCTCTTTGACTTAATAATCATACACTGCTGTTTACACGGTAACGCCTGGTGTATTGTGTTTGGTTGCCCATCATTGCTTTGTGATAGTGGTTAGGGTTTTTGAGATGCTGTGTGTGGAGCAGCAGCTGTTCAAGGTGTTTAAGCAGATGTGTTAAACCATTACTATGTGCACTACATGTCTAATTATAGGGTGTGAACTATGTTATTTAACAGCATAAACAGTCAAGCTACAGTCCAAACCATTGTGCTGTTACATTTTATATTGTACTATATAAGTACTATTATTCTATTCAACCAGGTGATTCCTGTTTAGGTTGGCTGCCTCTTTTTTCAGGGAGAATTACTTCTACACGCAGTAAATACATATTCATTAAATACATGTGCAGTTAATAAATGTGCAGTAAATACATGTTCAGTAAAAACATGTGCAGTAAATCTGTTAGATGCGTGTAAAGCCACAATATGTGGTACTATGATACAGTCTTCCATATTTGCAGTGTTTTTCTCTCGGCTTATTATATAAATAGTAAATGGTATTTGTGATGTATACCCTGAGCTTATTATCTAAGTGGTTTTTGTGGAGAAAAAAACCCTCTAATGAACAGTGTTGACATTTTCAAGATATCAAACAATGCTCACAACAATAATTTGAACCATCATCTCAAATTTATTTTGGGATCTAAAAGTGCATACATGAACAATAATGTTCTGAAGTGGGTAAAGTTGGGTTTTACACAAAAAAAAAACAAAACAATTTGAAAACATCAATTTACTCAAATATGATTTCTAAATGAAATACAAGCTATTTAAAAAACTGGATGTTATTGCATATTCAATACAGTAAATAAGCTTTTACAATAAGAGTTTTTCTCACAGCAATAGGCTATAACAAAGGGCAGCTAAATGCTTTAGATCAAAGCAGAAAGACGACTTTATACAGCCACGATGGAAAAAAAACATAAGAGTTACAGAAACATCAAGTACTACGCTGAATGTGATGCAGAGAAGTAGAGGTATTTGATCATATGCACAGCTCAACGTGAAACAAAACCTCTCTAAATATATCAACTCCCTGGATTTAAAACATTTAGAAACATTGATAAAGAAACTCCCATTTAACTTGGGATGAGATGAAAAACAAATCTAAAATGTTGGGGATGATGGTTTGCCTTTGACTAATCTTACCGCTGGATCACACCATGTTCATGGCATTGGGGAAAGTTTGTGAAGCCGAGCACTTTGTGAATGAACAAATAAGTTACTAACCAGTCTCCTCCTTAACCCTAATCATAACCACACCAAACCCCTAATAAACATAAACCATTCCCATACTTACTTAACTTACATGTTGCCAACATAATGCTCAACACGTACCTAACCAAACCCGCCAGTTTCACTTACTGTCCCAACAAAACCAGTTCCTTTACTCAACTCTATACCTTGTACCTAACATAGCCACTTCTGAAATCCAACCTATTCAAGACACAGAACATTGATTACGACCAGTTCTGCAAAAGACTTGAACTTGCTTTCACTGCAGATATTTTTTAACATTTAGTGCAAACAGTTTTTAATAAGTATTCATGCAATATTCATGCCAGACATGATTGATTGGGGGCAAGTCAAACTGCTTCATTAAGGAAGGGGCAGAGATTGTCGTCATTTTTAATTGTAAAATTTAAAAGAAAATATTATGTATTATGTTAAGTTATGAAGCCAATTTGACAAAAATAATAATTCCATTACAACACAAAACTTGAGGTTATCTACTTTTTCAAAACAAACATCAGTTAGGTTCACTGAATCATTCTGTGCCACAAATCCATTGTATCTAGCACAAAAATTTCAACAACTTTTCTAGAGTTATTGGCTCAGGAAAGAAGAAATCATAATAATTTTAAATCTCTCTGATTGGAGGGTCTATGGAGCATGTGCTAGACAACTGTCAAATAAAAAAGACAGAAGTCTGAACTCCAAATGCCAATCTTTTTTTTCCTTTTAATTTGGTCAAACATTTACAATATTGGGAGTTCAACAGGTTAGCTAAATAGCTCACCAGGATTGCTGGTACTTGGATAATTAATTAGATAAATATTAGTAAAACATAGAATTTAAAATGCTTGTAAGGTTGTTTTTTTTCTTTCAACAAAACAGCATTTTTATAGCTGTGTATAATTCTGTTAATATACAACAGCAAAAGTATCATGATGACAGCGGTTATAAAGCTTTAGGAAATAGGTTATGAAGAATTAGTTGGACCAAACTACTTAACATGATTGCAGCTGAAAGTACATCATAACAAACATTTTATGACGTGAGACACAAATGATTCTCCTGAAACTTCAATCTTGAAATGTGTTTTCCTCCCAAACAGTTAAGTTCCAAAAAGAGACAGTGACGACAGAAAATGACCAATTGATGCACGTACAACTACAGAAAAGATGTCTGACTTTACAAAACTTATACTACTAAGTGGTAGCTCAGCTCATTACAGACGGAAAATAAAAACTTTTTAAAACTCATATCAGTGCTTTATCAGTGCTACGACATATCAATCTCATCAGCAACGCGTCCATATTTAGCACCACCACCTGCTTCAGTAACAGGGTGGATGTACATGAAGACGGTCGTAGTATCTCCACCTCACATGAGATACTCGTGTGCAAATACTATGCTTTGAATTTAAACCCCACAGAGCAGTGGTGTAGTCTGTGTTGTGTGTTTGTGCACATATAACCTTTTCTGCATTCCTGCTACAAAATTTGCTGGGATATGTAAAGTTTCTTTCTTTTTCTTTTTCTTATAATTGACAATATTAAATGCATTTATATTTGACTTACATTAACACTTATCTATTCAGTGTGTAAAAAGGAAAAAAAAAGACAAGAGACCGATGCCTACGTTTTGCTTCCACATGCCAGATGTGCACCCCGTCATGCCTCACATAATGGTAGTAATTTAGGTGCATCCAACCATGTTTACTGTATAACAAGTTCTAGGATGAAAAAAAATAGTGTTTTAATGAACATCCTGTAAAGCCGGAAATTCAGGCTAGCAAAGCTCAACGATTTGACAGCAAGTGTGAGTCATTTGTCTCTTTAACTTCACAGTTTCCTCTCTATTTGCTTTAGGGCTCATTTATACTCCCTTTCCATTCAGAAATAGATATGGTGGTTTAAATGTTATAACCATCACTGCCCACATATTTCCATGCATCCTTTATAGCACTAGAGGGCAGAGTCGATAATGCTGACAACAACAAATGAGGTGATGGTGGAGGAGGCCATAATAATGTAGCGGTGGTCTGTGAGGCCCTTAAATACATCGTGATAGGTGGAATTCTTTAACCACTGATTTGCTCTGTTCTACCTCGTGTCCTACAGTGCATCTCGCTGGAACTACATGACACTGCCCTAATGGTCGCTGGTGGTACTGTCGGTATTTTGTCCGTATCAGTAAACTTTTCCAAAAAGTAAACAGTGTTTCCCACAGAATTAAAATCTATCTTTATCTGCGCTGTAATGTGAACACCGGTCTGTGAACACAGCACAGGCAGAACTCATCACAAGATCTTCCTTTCCTTTCAAAAAAAAGAAGAAGAAAGAAAGTTTGAGATTCAGAGTTGATAACCAATATGTAGACGCAAGTGAATTAAACTTTTAGACCCAGCGGAATGAACGGTTCAGTTAAGTTGTGCCTGGTGCTCTGGTGCTCCATCTGTGCCCAGAGTGCACTTTAAGCTCTGAGAGTGTGGTGCAGTGAATACCAAACGACAATTCCAGTCGCGCTCCCACTGAACAGTCTGGCTCCAAAAATCGGAAATCAGTATATGGTGACAGATGTTTTAATCGTGGCGGGCCATCCCAAATGAATGAATGTGTGGAAAACTCTGGAAAAAGAACATAAACACAGACGAAAAGAACGCAAAGTATTGCCAGAAGGCTCCATCTCTGTCCGCATAGGAATCCTATGGTTAACAAAACTGAGCCCTTAGACTACACCACTGTGACCACACAGTGTCCTAATTTCTACACAAGAATGTATCACTGCCCGGCCATAAGCACTGAGTATTACTAAACAGCACGAGAAGCTGATCACAATTTCAAAATTAGATTCTCCACTTTAAGAGTTACTTAAGAGTTCAAAGTCCTACATGTACCGCTTTGCTCTGTGATGATGATGTGATGCAGCACTTTACATTTTACTACTGTGCAGCACTATATCACAGATTGATGTTGTCAGTCACAAGCACAAGGAACCACACCAAACATGAAAGCGTTTCCTTTTGCTTTGATAGAGAAAATATCACAGTATCACTCATAGTGTTTGAGTGGCAGGTGATCTCAGAGAGGTGCGTTTAAGGAAAACTACAGCAATGAGTGCTTAGCACCAGTGTTGGAGACAAAGCAAAAACGAAAAAAACCTTCACAGAGTACGGCTAACCCATCAAAGAAAGGTAACAAAACAAATCTTTTATAGCTGGTGGTGAACTTATAGTACCCAGAACCGGTATCAAAACAGTATCCAGCCGTATATTATAAATACTAATACATATAATACCAAGGTAATCTGTTACACGATGGCATGCAAAATCAAACATTTACACCTTTTAACAGCCACAAAGTAGGAATTGGACACAAATTTTCCAAATCCTTTTATAACAATAAACAGTCCGACAAAACTGATATTTTCAAGTGTGCAACGAGCATCAAGCACATGTCTGACTAATGACCGCTAAGAGAGAAGTGCATTTAAAGTGACCCATTAAATACATACAGAGAAGTGACATTAATGGGCAACCAAAACTTACAGCTTCATATTTAATGTATTTTTGTCTATAAAAATAGTTTAAATGATTCACCGTAACTCACTATAAGCACCACTTCATTTCCACTCACAAAGTGCACAATCAAAGGAGTCCCTGTTGCCGCCTCAGGGCCGGAGGCTCCTGGATAGGCCCGAAATGTAAACAACTTTGATTTCAAAATGAAATATATATAATTATTTTTGATATACCTCACTCTTAAGGAGAAATAATAATAATAAAAAACTCTCAGGTATGTTCTGCTGCTGTGTACCAACATTTATCAAACAATTCCAAAATCATAACTCTGTCACATTTTATGGTAATAAACTATTATTTGGTCCACAATAGCTGGAATCATACCCTAGGTAGTCTCTAATTTGCCAGCAAAACCAGCTAACAAGCCTGTAATATTTAAGCAGTGATGACAATAATTTTAAGTAAAACTAGTTCTTTACATATAAAAAAAATACAGTGCATCATTTTCAAAAACATTTCAGCATCATTGTCTTTAGTTTCACTTTAGGTCATGGCTAACATTTTTCTGTTTTCAAAATTCTACGCTATTGAAATTATGAGCCTTTGTTTTTCTAATTATGTAGTATTAAAATCTTCATTGAAATTTTAAACACCTGGGGACAGATGATTAAACAATTTGTACGCTCAGAAAACATATACCTTTTCCCACACATTAACTAGTATTTATAAATGGAGAGTGCGCACTGAGATACCTGTGGATGATGTGATAAAGATGAGATTGAATATAAATTACCAGACATAACATTGCTTTTCATTTTTTTGACAATATCACTGATTATATTATTATTTTCGCAGCTTGCACAGCATTCTGTAATATCTTAATCCATGGCACGTCCATAAATGTAATTTGAAATTATGAGAGATCCATTTCAGCATTATTTTTATTGAAATTCCCTGTTTATAATCATTTAATGTCTTCCTATGAACAAATAATTGATCATCCTTTTGATGTTTAATAATAATGATGATTGAGACTGTGATAGTGGTTTGCAGAAATGTTATTAGTCAGTGGTACTGACGCTAGAAATCGCCACAGCTGTGTGTATTCACATTTCTGCCTTTGAGTGATGGATCTACACAGTTTTATGCATCTCAGCCGGGTAAATAAATGTTACATGCACAGCATCTCATGTGTGATGTAAGTTCAGTGTGGCAACTGCTGGGAAATAAGGTCCATCTGACACTCACTTTTACAAAATAGCTAAATATAAGATTTTGGGAAATATAATGCTATTATGAAAGCAACTACTTTCAGTAGTAATAATCTCTGCGGGTACTTCAGAGTATTTGTGCTGTTGTCGCCATGTATCCAACTAGACACACCCTCAGTGTTCGGTTAAACAAAATGTTGCTTACGCCAAACACTATACTTAAGCAGGGCACGAGACATCTCTCCTGAGAGCAAGACAAGTTAAACGATGACGGCTGGAGCAGGAACACTTAAGGGCACTTTTTAACCAGAACCCAAAATCTAAAAAGAGCTGTATATTATCACTCCACATCAGGCTCCAGAGACTCATTAAAGCTTCTGGCTCACCACACCAACCAAATTCTTCAGAAATAATAAAGAAACTAAAAAAACAGCCTACTGTTTCTGTTAAGATTAATCTAAAACCAGATTGATATCTCCCATATTCTTAGAAGTAATTGTGCTTACTTTGGGTTAATATTTAAATATGTGCATGTACACAACATAGAAATGCTTTCAGTATCTTCCTGTACTTCATTTCTGCTGTTCCACAGTTAATACCTGCTCATACATTATTACTAGCACATGAAAGTGTTAATGAGTAAGCTGAAAGCAACAATATTACACAAACTTCAACATGATTGTCCTATTTCTCTATATAAACGAAAGTCATCTGCCATTCGTTTAAAAGATGCTATAATGACAAAAATATTCTACACATAGGTGCTATAAAGCATAAACACACCCAAGAGGTAAAATCCATGAATTCCTATTTTGTCTAATTTGTAATGTTCTGAATATAATGTGCAGAATAAAGATGACAGTAAGAAAATAATTTTTTATATTCATAATCACTGAAATAAAAAAATCTCTCCGAACAGCAACATCATTACGTAAAAATCACTGTCTCACAAGTCTCCAGCTCTCGTCTGTGTGCTTGTGTGTAATCTAGTTGTCTTGTTTTGGATAAAGTGCTTGTGTGTTTCCTCCCTTTCTACACTACATTACCCATAATGCACATGTGCTTGGTAGTGCAGAGTCCCATCCTGAGCTCATTTTCCCAGCTTAAACACTGCAGCTGCAATAATAATATCGATTATAGATATGCACTGTGGAGGTAAGATAGTCGATGCAAAGCACTGATTTGGATTGTTGGAGGAAAGTGTTTTAGAAATGTTTGAGGCAAGAGTGGCCAAATCTATAGACCACGACTTCAGTACTTAATGAAACCTGTTTCTCAGAGATCCAGTGTGTAGGATTTAGAGGGATATTTGCAGTATAATATAATACGTTAAATAAAAAGTATTTTTTCTTCAGTGTATCTGAAAAAATTGCTGTGTTTTTGATATCTTAGAATGAGCCGTTTATATCTACATCCATGTTCACCACCATGAACACTGTTGCTGTTTACTGTCGCTCTGAACGGACAAACCAAGCATTGGCTCCAGATGGGGCCCTGCATTTTTGGGTCAGCTGGCATAGTTCAAAGCCCATCTTCAACAAGCAGTGTCGTAAAAACACGGATTTGTAACGTGAAACTGTTTTATTGAGTGTTTTAATTGGTTTAAATCACAGATCTGCTTGTTTTGGAGAGGAGGCGACCTCTGTGGAAAATTCGGCTCCTGAAAGTATGGATCTTAAGTTATGAGAGAAAAAATGTGAGCTCATATTAGCCTGTGGTGGGCAAGTCACTTCCTGAACAATGAATACTGGGTGTCTGTGGCACAGGAGGTTGAGTGGGTTGTCCTCTAACTGGAAGGTTTGGGGTTAATTCCCTGGCTCCTCCAGTAAACATGAAGTGTCCTTGGTCAACATGCTGAACCTCAAATTGCTCCTGATGGCTGTTCCATCGGATGAGTGTTTAAAAAGTGAGTAGCAGGTGGCACCTTGTGCAGTAGCCTCGGCCACCATTGTATGAATGCATGTGTCAATGGTCGAGCGTCTGTAACTCGTAGTGTGAAAGTGCTTTGAGTGGTCGAACAACTGGAAAAGAAAAGGATAAGATCGGGTCCATTTCATTTTCAGCTGGTTGCAATCTCTAATAATCCTCTCCTCTAAACGTCACTAAATCCCCCTAAATCTTGCACACTTTGCATTTAAATTTTTTTGATGTCTTGCCTTTCAGAAAACTTAATACCGGAAATATGTAATGTATGGATTATAGGATAAAAAAATCTAAACTTCTCTCCACCATACCATCCTTTTTTATACTTTAAAACAGAAAGCCAAGCTATATCTTTCTGCTTTGATTGTTCCACTTACAATTAGCAGTTACGTATCAGTCTTCAGAGAGCTAGATATTGGTATCCTGTGTTACCCTGATATGATTGTTATAAACCACTACACTGTTAAGATTTTTGCAGCTTTCATACAATCAGCAGTTTAGGAAACTTGCTGACATCAGCACTGGCGTTGCCATGATGAGGCAATATTTCAGTACCACCTCAGCACTGCTGCAAAAGATTTAATTCAGAGCTGAATTCTGTAAACAGCTAAGTACTTAATCCCAATTGTGTTCTGCAAGCTGTATGTGCAGATGGCGAGTAAATGAGATTTTTAATATTAGGAATAATAGCTTTAAAAAGTCAGATTAGAGCAGAGCTGCCTCTAAGCTTTCTATTTAACTAGCAGAGCTTACAATGAACTCAACTTTAAACTACTTTTAAAAAGCTGTTCAAAATCTCTTCCAAGTAATTTAGCATCTGAGTGACTGTTTTTAATGTTTTTTGTTGGCCGTTAAATCTTACCAGTGTAGGGTTTTTAGATATCCATATTTAAGCACTAAAACTGGAAATTCCAGTATTGTGATGACACTAACCGGTACCCTGTTAGAGCCTGGCAACGGTGTCCATGGTGGTGTGTCTGTGGTGCACGTACAGTGAAGCTTTGGAAAACTGCCATCAGGGTGGCGTGCTGGTGTGTCTCAGCTGGGCTGCTGGCTGAGAGCGGGCCAGGCCAGGGTTACATTCAGCTGCTGGTTGTGCTGGATCAGGGATGTGTGTCGATAGTGGAGGACCAGCTCTCTCAGAGATGGGTACAGGTTGTAGGGCTCAGCGAAGCCGTAACCTGTTGATGTCCTGTAGATCACACAGTGCTTCACATCCCCATCCACACTGCATGAGACGAAACAATAATAATAATTGCGTGTGGATCTGGATTGTGATTTATAAATATCCAAAAGATGCAAATCTGACAGTACTCACACAACAGAGCAGGCAAAGGAGCCTCTCTGAGTCTGGCTGTCTCTGATCAGGAAGGTCCCGTCCCTCCTCCCCCTCAGTAGCTCCTCTGCCTCCTTACGTCTCATACCACCGGCGTACCAGCTCCTCTCCTCCTGCTCGATATCATCTGCCAGAGTGTACGGGCTAAAGCATGACGGGAAGGTGGAAGGGTTAGATTAGTTATAAAAGTGTTTCACTGCTGGAGAAATATGACCAAATAAAAGAGCCAAAAGGGACTGTGGCATTAGCTTATGTTTTTGTTCTGGTATTTGGCTCATCCAATAACAATATGGTGGCCATTTGGTACCAAACATATAACAGTTAAACAGTAAGCTAAAATATATTTCTGAAAATATTGAGCGGGGTCTGCCTGCAGGCCTTCACTGTGAAGACAGTTCCGGTGCAGGCGCCGCTCGCAAGTCACCTCCACTGTCAGACACTGGAACGGTCTTCCCGGTGGAGGCCTGCAGGCAGACACTCTTGAAAATATTTGAGGGGAGAAATAGATAATGCAGTAAAAGAATCTTGGTTCATATTTGATCAGTGCGAAACAGGAAACAGCACGGCGCCCACTTCCTGTTTACAAGCTTTTAGAATACACGCAAACGGTGCACAAACATATTTCTTAAAAACTTTAGGTGAGAAAAAGGCAATACTGTAACACACTTTTAGTTCATAATTAATCGAAACGGGTGAATTTCTCGATCAGGTTCCATACTTCTCCGCAGTGGCAGGCAAAATGTGGAATTACAGTGGTTTGATACTTCTGACTCACATTGATATTTTCCATGGCACAGATGTTTGCATGTTTCAGATTGTTGTGAGTGGCAGATTGTGTGATGTTAAAAATAGAAATAGCAATATTCTTGTACATTTTGTACATTTCTGTTTAGCTCAGTTGACCAAGATAAATTAGCATACTCACTCCTCTTCTTCATTCCTGATCCCAAGCCAGTCATTAATCTGGCTCTGTCTGGTGCCTTGCTGGGTGAGCCAGCTGAAACATGGACAAAATATCGTAAAAAAAAGGCTAATATTTTGATCTTTAGAAAAACATTCAATAAGACCCTATCAGTTATTCTGTTTCATTATGTAACATCATGTAAAAGATTATACTGAGGGCTAACAAGATAGAAGAGCTTTGCAAAAAGCTATTTATATCAATATCCAGTACTGTGTTTTGAATTTGCAGCACTCTCGTTATGCATTGCCATGCATCACACTTGTGTGAAATTGGGGCAATTTATAAAGATTTTTTTTTTTTTTTTTACCCTGAGAGTTGTGAATGCATTATAACAATGTTAGCACTCAGTAGACCTTGAGTGTTGCTTTACTTGTTTCAAAGTAACCAGTCTGTGTAAAGACACAAGGCTGAGTGTGTAAATGTCTCATTCACAAAAACTCAAGAGCAAACATCTGCTCATTTGAATGTACTCAAGGCAGAAAGAGTGAGCCAGAAAGAAACAGTCTTCCATCAGGCTCATGATAAAGCCTCGTGCTGAGCGTACTGGAGATTCACAGCTGTGGCAACATGGATGAGAACAGCTGATTGTTTTTTTTCTATGTTTACAACTCAGCTGTGTCTCTGGCATGTGACTGACTCTTTTGAAACATTATCAGATAGATTTCATCCGATGATATCTTGTGAACTAATCAACCATTAGCTGACTTTACATTCATCTTGCAGTTGCTGCCCCTCTTGCTATGCAGTACATGCTATGCACAAAACGTTTTCCTGTTTTCTGTTCCTGTCGTTTCTGTCCTTTCGTGTCCTTGATATTTATCAAATGAAAATAGATAGAATTAAGATATCAAATCTATAATAATTGTCTATCATATGTACAGACCTTGACCTTCACTCTTAAGAACATGAGGTACTGAAGGGTTGAACTTACAGCAGATATTGATCTCTGATCTTTCTAAGCTGCACAAGGTCAGGCTTCAAGCTGCTCATTTTCTTGTCGACCTCCATGTGAGTCAGCGCCTTCCTCCTCAGCTCCTCCTCCAACTTTTTCTTGCTGTTGTGGATCTCCTCCACCCTAGACTGCAGCTCATCTGAATTGCTTTGAATCCTGGGAGGATGAGGAGGAGGAACAGAAAAAAAGCTTAAGTAAACAATTCAGTCTGGATTTTTGTCTTTTTTACTTTTCTTAAAAACTGAAAATTACACAAAAAATGACAAAATTGGAAGAAAAAAAAGTTGTTACTTTGAAGCATACTTGTCTGACTCTGTACTGCTATCAAGTGTGAGGAACATGTCAATGTATTCTTTGCTGTAGCGTTCTTGAGTTTCACACTCCTCCTCAAAGATCCGAATGATTTCGCTGAAAGCCTCAATGGCTGTGCGCTTGCTCTGCAGCTCCTAGGAGGGAAAGGCAACACGTTTACTTTTACATTCAAGGCCCTACTGTTGAGGCTCAGTTGTAGAAAGAAATTTTACCAAGATTAGTCCGTTGTCGTACCTGGGAGGTTTGATTAAACCTCTCAAACAGACGGTCGTACTCTTTGCTCTTCTCTCTGTATTGATCCTGAAATATCCTCAGCTGTTCTCCAACTGCCTCAATGTCAACTTCCATCGCAACCTGCTGCTTCACACGAGAATGTAAACAATATTTTTTAGCTCCTATGATGTCTTTAATCTGATCTGTTTTGACATTAAAGACTGTTTGGGACTATAACATTTAGCTAGATATTCCCACTATTGCAAAAAATTAAAACAATCAAAAGTGTCCTTGAAATAATCTCATTATTCATTGTCCGTTACTAACTCTGATGCAGACAAAATCACGTGTAGTTCAACAGAATTTCAAATAAAAATGCAACAATAAAAATAAACTTAGAATAATTAAAACCAAAATGGATTATGTTTTTATATTTAGTAATTTGTTGTACTCTAAGGAGCATATTCAGATCTCAAGGCATCTTAAACCCACCTGCTGGTATCTGGTTATGGGGTAGAGTAGCTGTGTGTCCAGTTTAGAGTTGTACTGGGCCAGAGACTTGTTCTGGTAATACTGGATAAGGTCCACCACAGAGGGAAAGGCCAGTGGCTCAGAGAAGCCATACTTCCCCCCATGATGGAAGATCTTTATCAGTCTGTTGGAGCCGTCTTTCCTGCAAAACGTTTACAAGTGGGAATTCACGTGCCTGGTATCTTTAAAGTGTGTGATCCACACACTTCACAGAGTCTGCAGAACTCAGCACAAATGTTGCTGGTGCAGGATATATTTACTCTAATGCGGATGGGAGCAGCCGGTCAGCATCGTACTTGTGGGATCAGCGTAGGATGAATTTCAGATATGGAAATATGAGAGGTGTCTCTTATGAGGCTAAACCACTGATATAAATGCTTTGTCTTCAGCACCCAACACAGTCCGGCACATCCAGCCAACACAGTAAACCAGCATTAACTGAATTTGGAGTGTGTCTGTTCCTTCAGACAGATGTGAGACGGACGAGTGGAAAAACATGTCTGAAATGCATTCGCTGTAGAAAGGGTATTATGTTGCTGGCCGCTAGAGTCCGCGCCAAACTCTTATCAACAAAGCTTTATATCTGAAACCCAGTCTGTCCTGATTCAACTAAAATTAGACAGAAACCAGGAAATGTATAACGTTACATTATAAAACCAGTAAAACTAAATATAGGCTTCTAAACCAGACAACTAAAGTTAGAAGTTGAAACCAGGAAATAATAACTGACCTCTGACTACACACATTAGATCTGGAGAGAACATAACCTTTCCACTAGATAGAGTACTGATTATTATTAGCAGCTCAACGCTGTATGACACACACACAGACCATAACCAGTTAATGAAATGCAACATGTGCATAATCTGTGCTCACAACACACAAGTGATAAAAAATAATTTACCTCAGTGTGAGAGTGTATTCCCCCTTAACTTTACTGGAAGCATCTCGGACCAGGAACGTGCCGTCAGGAGTGTTTCTCATCAACTCATTGACTTCATCTCTGCGAAACACAAAAACATTCAGGTGACAAACAACTTAAGAAGGAGTTTTAGGAAAACAACTTTCAAACAAAAGAAGTTTCAACACTTTAAAACGTATATTTACTGTGATAAAATGACAGTTGCAAAGTCAATTTAGTTCATTTTATTGATATGGATGCCACAATAGCATTAGAATTGTACATTTATGCACAGGAAACAGGTGCTCTGACTTAAGTGTTTTTAGCGAAACGCAAATTTGCGACGCCTGTCCACCGGAGGCTTTCCAAGTAATAAGATATAGTAAAACGAGAAGAAAATATATCCACAAATACATACAAAAACACACACACATAAGTTAATAAATGTTAATATTGATGCGCTTTATTGGTTTTAGCAGGAGCTAATCACCAACACACCATAAGAAAAATATTCACTACCTTGAGGTATTTCCCCAGTACCACTCTGCATCGCAAAGATGTTTGTCATCAGAGCTGGACTCACATGCTGACATCGCTTTGGTTATGTTATTTTTGGGTTGAGGTTCTAAAAACAAAGGCAACAAAACTTATAGTTACAAATACAGTTTTATGAAGCCAAAAATATTCAAGTGTGTATTATTATTATTGTTATTGATGATACTAACAATAATAATAAATAATAATACAGCATAAGAAATGATAATAAAAATAGTTAAATCGTGTCTGGATTGTTGGATATATCAGGTCTCGTTTTATTTTTAAAGATTGAAGGTGCTGGAAGCAAATCTGGAGAAACTAGTGGTTTCAAATGCTGACGCTTTGGTTTGGTGGTTTGGTTCCACTACCCTTACAAAGTGTCTGTATTCTACGACCTGATATTGAGACTCGACAATCAGCTATCTTTCTCTAGAGGTACAGCGAGTTGATTCAAATGACAAAAGTCAAAAAAGCAGTATTTGTCATGTAAGGGTTGTATATTGTGCATTATTTTGGACCATAAGTAATAAAATATGCTACGAAGGATCTGTTTCGCCTCTAACGAGCCAAACAAAGAGATGCTGCAGAGTACCTCCATCGTTGACATTGTTGGTTTGTAGTGGAGGAATCACATCGCCATGATCAACTGGGGAGGAGAGGTCCTGCAGGAACGCCGTCACGGTGTGAGAGCGAGCCTTGCTGTCGTTTTCGCCCATCTCGAACTCCAAGAACTCTGCAACATTACCCACACGTTGACCCAGTGTTACTCCAGACTTCAGCTGAGGCCAGTCTGTATGTGGCTATCTGCACTTTGTGGCTGTTCAGCAGACACTGCTGGCCCGCTGACAGGCACTCCTGAGGGATATATCGTTGTGTTGCTTAGTCTTGCACCATGTGGGAGAGTCTGTCCAGACTAGTCTGCTGACAGGTGACACTGTCTGACTGCCTAAAATACCAGAACGGGCACTCCTCGACACTCAGGCACACTCGGCCACGCTCGGTGCTGCTTAGTGATCGACCTCGCTTTGCCTCGCCTTGCCTCGCCTCGCCTAACAAACAACAGCTGTCTGCAGCGAGATGCCATGTGGGCCCGAAGGACTGGAGCTGATGTGCCACACTGTTTGTCTTTATTGTCCCTGTGTGTGTTAATGTGGCATTAGAGCAGCAGCAAAAGGTGAGAACCTGTGCGGCAGGCATCTCCTGAAAGCATGAGGGAATTGTTTGTGTTTACTAGAATGTGGCTATGCAACACATATGCTGATACAAGTGTGTGTGTGAGTGAGTGAGTGTGTGTGTGTGTGTGTGTGTGTGTGTGTGTGTGTGTGTGTGTAGTGAGAGGCATGCTGTTAGCAGTTGATGTAAATCATCCCTTCAGCACTTGTGATGGCATGTCTGGAGATGCATTGAATCGCTGCTGTGGACAGAGCTGTATGTTGGAGGAATCGTATGTATGCTGCTGTAAAATTAGAAAGGGCGTAAACTCATTAACCCCGAGCCAAGTAGAAGCTCTGTCAAAACTTGTCTGCTATAAAAACTAATAAATCAACTGTAAATGTGCTTTAACTGAATCGTTTAACTCACTAAACCTTTGGAACTATGTGATCCCAACTGCTGGCATTTCTCGTGGAGTTTGTGAAATTCTCGGTCTCTAGAGCTAAAAGGATTAGGTGAACAATTGTTGAACAGAATATTAATTAACAGCATTTGTGAAAATTGATGAATTGTGTGTAATTGTTCAAGCAAAAATGCAACACATTCCCTAACTTTTTAATAATGAGGATTTGCTTATTTCTTTGTAGTCATAGTAAACTGAATATCTTATACTTATATTGGATCTTCGTTGCTTCTTGGGTGTTGTAGTTGACTTTTTCTTTCAGTCTCTCTGTACACAGCCTTCTATCTTGAATTTTAAATCAAAAAACATATTAAAATAATATCCACTCATTTATTATGTTTCATGCTTCACTGTAGACTTCATAAAAAGATATACAACATGACAACTCAATGCTCCCAAGAACAAGACCTGGCTTTTAAGCTAATTTTACATTTACAAGTGTTCAAACCATGATGTCACTTGGCCCAGAAACACTTCTTCTGTAAATCAGTGGGTACTACGCTATTAAATAATTTTATTCCCATTTTGGTTAGCGTAGTGCTAAACCATTAAATGCAGCCGGTGGAAGTCTGACTTGCCCTATGGGCCCAATGACCTGGAGCAAGAACATCTCTATTACCCCTTGGTGGGTGGCTGCAGTATAGGCCAAAAACCCCGTCGCCTCCATGTTAGCGGATGGAATATGGGACGGAAAAAATCAAAGCACACGAAAAAAAAAATCCCAAATATGATATCTTTCATTTTAGGTAATTCTTATCACAATGATGTATGTTCAAGTGTTATTTTTTCTCATAAGTTTGGTTTTAAATTTTTATTTGATGAGAGGGGCTGGGACCTCATGACTGACAGCTGTGTGCATTAAATGAGTGTACTTGGAACTGAGATGGGCCAGTGCTTCTGAGTCAGTGTTAAGAAATTATTTAAAGTGCCTCGCCTGTTTTGCACCACACTCTCCCCTTTCATAAATAATGAACAGTCCTTAATGCCACTCTCTCCCTTGCCAAAATTTAGCCAAACTTTGGAGCGTTATTACGCCCCCTTCTCGACAAGATAGCATGACATGGTACCAACGAGAACCTCAGGTTAGCTGCTTTAATATATCTGTATCCTCACTGTAGCCTTAAAACTGAGCAGTTATATCTGCTAACTTTAATCTGCCCAACTCCTCACCTCCTGCTCTGTCTGTCGTACCTGCTGCTTCTTCACACTTTTTGGTCTGACATTTGGCCACTGCTTCTCTTTTCCTTTCATTTTCTTGTTCTCTCTGTACCCTGGCTTTTCTTTTGGGGCCCCTGATATTTGGTGAGGCATTTTGACCGCTAGTCAGACTGCAGTTTGCTTCACATCTTTAATCTTTACGTCAGCACCACACTTCTTCTGTGTGTCTCTTAACTATGCTGTCATTTATATACACATATATATATATATATATATATATATATATATATATATATATATATATATATATATATATATATATATATATATATATATATATATATATATATATATATATATATATATATATATATATATATATAATGGGTTAACTACAGACTCTATATTACCCATATTAAATTTAAAATTCTGTCATATTTGGAATAATAATAATAATAATAATAATTTCAAAAAAATAATGACAGGGTAATAGTAGTGTGCAGGTAAAAATGCTCATTTACTATTATCAAAATGATATGAGATTTGATGCTTGAATATGCTTAGTATGTCACCTTTAATCTTACCTGGAACTGCTGGTGAAGGCTCAGGCCTGGTAGCCATGGATATGTCTGTCTGCTGTCGTGATTGGTTAAGTGATGATGACATCATCACAGGAAATACAGAATGAGGCTCAGGATTATCCTCCATATGGTTGGTGCTCTTGTTGATGACCACAGCCTCGTCCCTGAGATGGAGGGATGCTAGTGATGACATTGGGAAGTCGGCTGGCTGGAGCTCATCGTCCTCGGTGCTGTTTAGAGCTCTGAACTTGAAACCCTTTTCTGCCATTTTCACAAAACAGACTGGAAAGGTTTTATTGAGGTGGTGAAGCAGCAGGATGTCGGGTGCCACGGTGCTGTTGATCACATACTATCAGCTTACGGTTACACTCATGGCTGAGGATGGAGAGGGTGACGGTGCAGAGTTCAGGGCTGTCCTGTGTTGTGGAGGTAGAGCATGTTCCTCAGCCTGAACCGCCGGTTTAACTTCATCACAAAGCAAAGCGACATTGCCAGCAGATCCTGTGTTTTCACTTTAATGTACTCAGTGGTAGTTTTTTCTGTTTTGCTTCACAGTCATTTGCTCAAAGCGACTCATACCTGGGAGCTACCCAGAGCACCCACAGTTTGTTTCTGAACAGCTGAGTGTCTGCTTCATGTACACCTTGACACTAGTTATTTAGCTGTAAATTCACTGGACAGTGACCGACTGAAGCACGACTGATTTCTTCCACAAGGACCCGTGCATCACCTCATGTCAGAAAACCTAAAACACAAAATGAACAAATACATTTTGAGAATCAGCTCTGTTTTGGGAAAATATGCCTTTTTGCATGGAAACATCTGGCCAAATACTGGTGTAATAGTCTGCATTGTTTTACCACTCCATCCCTGTCCCTGATTTGATATTTGGGGCAGTTAAATCCCTTTTTATTAACTTCATGTTCCAGATTTGCTGCATAGTGTGAAGATGCTAAGCAATTATGAAATACAACCTCTGGCATTATCAGTCTTGATTACTTATAGGAGCTTCCTGCAAAACAGGTTTAGATAAACTCAATAGGTGTTAAATACAGCTATAAAACTGTCAATCGTCAAGAGATTTTCTCGTAAAACAATTATTTGACCTCTCATATCCACTTACACATCTGGTTGTATCTGACCAGTGTGGGAAATACTACGAATAAATGGCAGGATTGCTTTATGGCATTATTGGGTGTTCTTATCTTTTATTGTTGGTTGCCCAGCAGTGTTTTTGGGTGCTGCTGGACATCAAATTTATGATTATTCTGACGATGGGAATTCACCACAACAATCACTGTGACGGCTTCTTTTATCATAATCCACTAAAAAATTGTACATTGGCCCATTCCTAATTATAAAATGTATATCTTAAATGACACATACTGCAACGTGCTTGAAGACTATATCAGCATCACACACTCTTAATGTTCACTGTGATCAAGAGGAGCAGGTTAATTGCAGACAGAGATGTATGCAGAGGCTGCTTCGACACGATCCAGACTCTGTGAGTGCTGTGGTAGCGAATATCTTTTTTTCCTATATCGTAGAACTTGTGAGGAATACACAATGCTAAACACAGAACTGGAAATATATTCAAGCAGATATTTAAATTTTATTTTTTAAAAATTAGAATTTCTTTTTTGCCGGGGAAGACAACTCAGACACATTTCCCAAACATGTACGTTTTTACTCAAGCGTTGCCCTTGTAAGTAATAAAGGAAAACAGTCTTCATGTACTGTCCAATAGTGGAGGATATCGTGTTTTGGAATTTCATGGATTTTGTGGGATTTTGGATTTTGGGGAGTCGGCGTCAACAAATTTTTATGTAATGACTGTACAGTGTTATATCATGAAGCCCATTACATGGTAAAGAATTCAGGGGACTATGTTTAAATCCTCTTCCTCTCCAAAGCATCTGGGATTAGTCAGCGCTTTATTATCCTCCTATACCCTTTACAGTGTGACATCCTATTGAAGAGACATGAGGTGGGGGTATCGTCTCTGCTACAAAGGGAAAATGACAGTAACTTAAATTAAATAAATTTTGATTAAAGACCAGATTTTCTGCAAACATGATTGATCTGATCCCATCACAATTGATTTGTTTTTAACAAAAAAATAAGAGGTCATCATCACTGTAACTCTTATTTGCAGCTGAAAAAAACATAACCTCATTAAATTTTTCATTAAATATTATTGTCATTTGGAATATCTGGACATCTGATGCTTCTCAGCACTGATTTTAGTATCAGAGGTATCTTTAAAAAAAATACTGATTATGTACTGACTCAAATTTACTTGATCTGTTTTGGTGTTGTCAATAGACAGATGACTTGGAATGCAGTATTTTTTTCTATAAAAGAATCATATGGTATCTAAAATTACTAAGTGGTGCAACATTGCAGATCAAAAGTCCAAGTGTTGGAAATGGTGTCGGCATCAAAGTACTACCAATGTTACGCAGTCATGAAGTCTTCACGGCTCGATGTTCCCGGGACATTTTGTCCAGTTTCTGTTGAGCTGCTGCGAGACACTAAAGCACGATTTCGATAAAGTCCTGTGTTCTTTATCTCATAAGCCAGTTTTCACGTTTTAATATTTTCCTAAAAAACATTGGAAAAAAATGTCCATCCATTTGGGACGATACACGGCTAGAATATTTCATTAATAGCCTTTTTTGTTAGAAATATCAATATTGCTAAGCCAGTTGTAAGTCCAAAATTGTGCTGTCCCAAAGAAGGTTCTGTTTTTGTGATGATGACCTAATCAAAACAAAGTAAAGGGTGTTTGCTCGTCTCATGCATTATTATTGGATTGGTGGATCCATTAGGAAAAGCACTGGTGAGAAATTAAGTTGAAGCAATTAAAATCTCTTTACATATGTTGCATTTTATAGCAGCGCTCTACTGAAAATGTCATGTACTTTCTCAACGTCAAGCAATTAGAATCGTCAATCCACCATCTAACAGAAAAGAAGAATGCGGCATTTATTTTGCTGATGACTCTTCTCTGACCGTGTTTTTGTTTTTGTCAAAGATTCAGTCGTATCTGCTATCGATCAGCGTTGCATCCCAAAAGCGGGACGGCTGACGTACGCCATATTTCCCCCAACGCCTTCAAGCTTTCAATCGTCCCATACCTAAGCTTGGAATGACGACGAGATACGAAGGCAGAACATGCACGCAACTTTCAAAATGGAAACTTCTGATGTTGATAACGTCAGGACAGCCTGAAAAAAAATGAAACATCATCAGGAAACTTGGCAGGACGGGACAGTGCGCACCTACCTGGGCCAAGACAGAAGGGACCGGGCAGCAGGGGAAGACAACGTTTCATCGACATCCATGAAGCGGCGAAGAGACGTGGCTGGACGCACACGTGGCTCAGATCAAACCAACCACCGGCCTCGGTCCTCACGCCATCCAATGTCCCTCCACCCCTCCACTCCTCCCATCCTGTCCTGCCTCTCCTCCTGTGTCCTCCATCTTTTAAAGATCCTCTCCACTTGGTTGATGTCTGTCCCCTCAGAGTGCCACATTTTCCCACGATGCCATTCCTCTGGGTATTTCCTCTCCTCTTCACCGAAACACGTCATGTCGTCATAAAAATCAAGCCTTATCCAAGACATTTCCACTTTTTTTTCACTTTGACATGCAATGCACAGAAAAAAACTCCACTGATCTGAAGGTGCAGTTAAAAAAACAACCATAAAAATATTTGCAAGTATGAAAAGAAATCTCTAAAAATGATGCAGGTTTAAGAGCTTGTGCAGGTGAAGGAAAGGCAAATGTAAAAGCAGCTCTACTCTTCGCACCGTAACTCTTTTTCACAGTTTGAGAGCACAGTGTGGATGCACAGTGGGGGGACAGAAGCATGAGAATGAGTCGGTGGGAAAAAAAAACTCCTATATAAATAAATAAGGGAAGGATGCCACTGTTGCTATACAGAGCGAGGGGCTTAGTGGTCTCCTGA
The DNA here is from genome assembly GCF_008729295.1 of Plectropomus leopardus. NCBI lineage: Eukaryota > Metazoa > Chordata > Actinopteri > Perciformes > Serranidae > Plectropomus > Plectropomus leopardus. Next base: position 15,814,172 of record NC_056465.1, read on the forward strand.
AATCCTATTGGCCGGCCTGTTGCCATGTGCTTGGGAGTCAGCAGAGATGCTGCTAACAAATCAAGGAAATGTTCTAATATTAGACTGTATGTATCTAGGCAGCGGGAGCCCCTGACCTCTCAACTCAGCCAGCGTTACGTTCCACTTCACAGATCAGCATAATGAAAGAAGTGGTGTGGAAGTAACTGGTTAAAAAAAAAAAATGTTACGGCACTGTAGACAAAACAGCAGACACAGCCCCCCACCATCCGGACTCCCTCCATGATCTCTCCGTCCGTACAGTTATGTACGGACGGAGAGGGAGAAAACATTCATCTTCTGTTGATCGCTGATGTTTATGAAATCCAGATACGTGTTTTTACTGAGCTGCATCTGGTTCTCTGGGCATTTAGTGGAGCATGCAGTTTTTCAAATAGATATTGTTAGGTCGGTGAATTTTAGTGGTCTCATACTTCTGCTGTAATAAACTGGTCCACTCATTAAAAATTAAACAAATTGTAACTGGTGAACAAAGAAAAAAGACATTCATTTTTAAAGCATGCTGGTTATTCCTCTGCTGCTGTGTTTTGTTTTACCCAATACTTTCATACATTTTACAAATAATATTCTACCATACATTATCATCTTGGTTATTAAGTTATTTTTTACTGTCTGTGTTGTTATTTCTTCAGAAACCCCGTTATTTTTTATGCACAACTCCTTCTAATGTATTTCCAACACATAAACATAGTGAAAAACATAATTTTTACTGCAAATAAATCTAACAGGATTCCATAAAAGGAGCCCATAGATGTGTGGAGCTTTCCTGAGAGAGGAAACAATTCCATTATAGCATTCAATATGCTATTCTTCTAAGGCTCTTTCTGGAATCAGACAAGATATGTTTATTCATAAAGTATGTGGTGTTCCTAAATATCTACTCATAATTCTTGTGTTTGTAGGTCTGTTAGGTGATGCAGGTTAAATTGGGTCGTACTGTATCCAACTGTTCTTTCTGTCAGTAACAGAGTTAGATTGGTTGGGGATTTTCTTTTTTTTAACTGTATCTCCATTCAGGGTTAACTGGTATGGATAGTTTAGCGGGCTGTTTTTAAGTTATTTTCTTGTCTTAGTTTACTAATTTATTGTGTGATTCCTCTGACACATTAATCAGCCAAAAAACAAAACATTATTATCTCACTTACTTACAAAGATTTTGCCATAAAGTAAGTAAACACAGCTTTACATAATTGTACACTAATGTAAACAAAACAAAGCTTACACAAAATAATGTGCACATTATACTTTAATCAACTTTAAATTAAAAAATACCATGTCATAAATTATTTGTATTGTTGACAAACCTTTTTGAAATCCCACAGAGCATACTTTTAGATAATGTCTAAAGGTCCTACCTCATTTCTTATGAAATCTTGATTTTGGCAAATTGTGAACAATATTTACACCAAAACATATACAGTAGAGAATTAATTTTTTATTTCATTTAACACCTCATTTTGCTGAAAAGCTAATCTCATCTTGAACAGGGAAATGGATGGATTTTCAGGTTTCCAATTGTAATTGTAATTCCAATTGTAGCAGTAAACCTTAGACTTAAACTTAACCTTAAACCTATCTTATTTGTACAGAGAGTGATGTTTTGCTTTCAACAGATTATACCTAACATTTTGTTTCATGTTTATTACAGATTGTCTTTTGTTTACAGATGATTAGGCTGCATTAGATCTCTCCACAGTACTGGTCTGCAACAGCTGCTGTGTAAGTGTTCCCTATACAGTGGCGACTAAGGAATTCAATTTAATGGCATGCTAATTAGATGTAAATAGGTTAGAAATATTGTTTATGCAATTCTACTTGCATGCAAGCATGTAAATACATTTTACATGAGTCTTTCAGTTGCTTAAAGTTAAAATATTATGGTGTCTTGCAACCAAGATATTATTGTCAGTCATGCTGTATATATGTCAACATAAATGTACTCTCATGTCAGGCAGGAATAAGACTCATACATATTATCTGCAGACTAAATATGGCTGAGAATAACCCAAATGACAGAGTGGTTAATCCTTCCTTCTAAAAACCTGAATGTTTTTTTACATCTTTAAATGGAACTTCTTTAAAAGTCCAGTGTTTAAGATATAGTGGTATCTTGTGGGAAGTTCTCAGATTACAACCAGCTGAAACTTATCCTGTAGGCCAAGTATTTTTATTTTTATTTTTGCAATTGCATGACAAAAGATAGAAGACCAAAACTAATAATAAACTAATAAACACCAACATGACAAACACAACATGAAATAAGAACAGTGAAAACAGGGCAGTTAACAAAATATCCACAAGGGTCGAGAATGTTGATTTGATGTTAGTAAATGCAGGGTGAGTGTGTATGTGTGTGTAAGCATGTGCCTAAATTCTAATTAATTTGTAAATATATAACTAAAAAGAAAAAAAATGAATGAATAACCAAATAAATAAATAAAAATGAATAAACTAAACAAGAGAAAAAAGAGGGGAGGTGAGAAACATGCTGCTACTGCCATCATAAAAGTAATTATAGTAGTAAGTTTAAAGGAGAACTATGGCGGCCAATGTGAAAATGGCTCTACCTAGACCCAGCATTTGGTTTGTCCATTCTGGACTAGTGTAGAGCAACATGTTGAAGTCTGTAGGAGAGGGCTCGATGTGTATTTGGATTAAAGTGGCTGATTTTATATTAAATTTCTACCAACATATGTCATCCAAAATCACCCAAAAAAGTCATACTATTGTATGTTGCTCAAAATCACCCCAAAATGCCATATTATAGACACTTCCAATAAGAGAAAGACTGATAAGCTGTCATTGTGATCTCATCTCAGCTACATGAGGTGTCAGAGAGAGACATGGAGGAAACAAACTCAAGCCGAGTTTGCAACGCTTAAACCGACCGAGGCCAGCCACCGGAACCTCATGAGCGTAACGGAGCTGCCCGTCCAGTGTCCTCACAAGGACCAGACTACAACTTTACAGAGTGAACCTTTTCCCTGGCATTGAGACTTTTGAGGAAGATGAAACGATCTTATCTGTGCTTTTATGGGGTTGATGCTCTTAAATGATAGGAACACATAGAAAGTGTTACACCTAGGTCAGGATCTTCCATTAATGCAATTCTGGGTTATTCTCAGGCCTCTCCTTTATCTTTTCCTTCAGTGTTTTATGGGATAGGTTTCCTCTCTGCTGTTGATCAATGCTTGACATTGACTTTTCTTTGATCTTAACTTTTCATATGCTCGATCATCTTGCACTGTTTCAGTGAACTGATCAAGTCCAGATGTCACATCTAATTCAGATTCTCGCTGGTTTTTGTCCCCTTTTTATCATCGCTTCATTTATGTGTTTGTTGTTCATTTAGTAATTTTATCCACTTTGTGTCTTTGCTGTATTCACTGTTTCATCATTTATCCATGCTTATTCTTAAACTCATTAATTTGTAGTCTTTCTAGGAGTAGTTTTTCTGTATAGTGAGAAGTTTAATAAATCTTTCATTTATAAAGACACTTGATCTTGTGATGTGTGTGTGTGTGTATAATGTCGAGTCCATGGACAAAGTTCAAATTATGAGACTTATGAGAAAATCAACCTTTCTATTTTAATGGGTTCTGCTTTCTGTTTTCTGGGTTTTTAAACTCTAAATTTTGATGTAAACTTATTGCTCCTGATAGCCGAAATTGAGTCCCATTACTCCACTTCATCTATCTATCTATCTATACCAATTCATTGCATTATGAGTTATAGTTAGGTATTTTGGTATTGATTTCTTAATTAATTAATAAATAATTTGAATTAATTGCTAATTAATAAATAAATCCCCTATTTAAACCACTGCAGTCGTTTTGGATGTTTTTTTCAACATGCTTTACTACGACATGGCTCTACAGGCTTATATATGTTGTTTTCAGCCTTTTTTGACAAGTCATATTTTGGCATTTTTTCTCCATACTATACCGTGTTGTTTTTGGTTGTTTGATCACCATGCTATAATATGTTGTTTTTGTTAGTTCTTTAAACATTCTATGCTATGGCATGTCTGAGAACGCAATTTTATGCTGTTCTCAACTGTTTTGGTGACGGGTCAGATTTTGACATTTTTGCCTTACTATAGCCTTGCATTTTGGGTCACTTTTTCGACATGCTATATTATGGTGTTTTTGGCTGTTTATGCAACTTTCTATGCTATGGCATTTCTTGGCACCCCATTTTAGCTGGTTTTCAACTGTTTTCAGCTGTTTTTGGGACGGGTCAAATTTTGACATTTTTGCCTTACTATAGCCTTGCATTTTGGGTCACTTTTCGACATGCTATATTATGGTGTTTTTGGCCGTTTTTTTGCAACTTTCTATGCTATGGCGTGTCTTGCACGCTATTTTTAGGTGGTTTTCAAACTGTTTTCAGCAGCTTTTTTTGGACATGTCAAATTTTGACATTTTTGCCTTACTATAGCCTTGCATTTTTGGGTCATTTTTTTCACATGCTATATTATGGTGTTTTTGGCCGTTTTTGCAACTTTCTATGCTATGGCGTGTCTCTTGGCACGCTATTTTAAGGTGTTTTTCAAAAGTGTTTTTTCAGCTGTTTTTGGGACGGGTCAAATTTTGACATTTTTGCCTTACTATAGCCTTGCATTTTTTTTTCATTTTTTTTTCGACATGCTATATTATGGTGTTTTTGGCATTTTTTTGCAACTTTCTATGCTATGGCGTGTCTTGCACGCTATTTTAGGTGGTTTTTCAAACTGTTTTTTAGCTGTTTTTTGGGACGGTCAAATTTTGACATTTTTGCCTTACTATAGCCTTGCATTTTTGGGTCATTTTTTTCGACATGCTATATTATGGTGTTTTTGGGCCGTTTTTTTTGCAACTTTCTATGCTATGGCGTGTCTTGGCACTATTTTAGGTGGTTTTTCAACTGTTTTCAGCTGTTTTTGGGACATGTCAAATTTTGACATTTTTGCCTTACTATAGCCTTGCATTTTGGGTCATTTTTTCAACATGCTATATTATGGTGTTTTTTTGGCCGTTTTGCAACTTTCTATGCTATGGCGTGTCTTGGCACTATTTTAAGGTGGTTTTTAACTGTTTTCAGCTGTTTTTTGGGACATGTCAAATTTTGACATTTTTGCCTTACTATAGCCTTGCATTTTTTGGTCATTTTTTTTCACATGCTATATTATGGTGTTTTTGGCCGTTTTTTTTGCAACTTTTCTATGCTATGGCGTGTATGGTGTGTCAGCATGCACGCTATTTTAGGTGGTTTTTTCAAGTGTTTTCAGCTGTTTTTTGGGACGGGTCAAATTTTGACATTTTTGCCTTACTATAGCCTTGCATTTTGGGTCATTTTTTTCGACATGCTATATTATGGTGTTTTTGGCCGTTTTTGCAACTTTCTATGCTATGGCATGTCTTGGCACGCTATTTTAGCTGTGTTTTCAACTGTTTCAGCTGTTTTTGGGACAGGTCAAATTTTTTGACATTTTTTGCCTTACTATAGCCTTGCATTTTGGTCATTTTTTCAACATGCCATATTATATGGTGTTTTGGGCCGTTTTTGCAACTTTCTATGCTATGGCGTGTAATGGCACGCTATTTTATGAGGTGGTTTTCAAACTGTTTTCAGCTTTTTTTGGGACATGTGTCAGAATTTGACATTTTTGCCTTACTATAGCTTGCATTTTTCGGTCATTTTTTCGATATGCTATGTCATGGTGTTTTTGGCCATTTTTTTGCAACCTTTCTATGGTATGGCATGTCTTGGCACGCTATTTTATGTGGTTTTTTTAAACTGTTTTCACAGCTTTTTTTGGGACGGGTCAAATTTTGACATTTTTGACTTACTATAGCCTTGCGTTTTGGTTCATTTTTTCGACATGCTATCATTACGTGTTTTTTTAGCCTTTTTGTAATTTTCTATGCTATGGCGTGTCTTGGTACCTTATTTAAGGTGGTTTTCAACTGTTTTCAGCTTTTTTTTGTACAGGTCAAATTTTGACATTTTTGCATGTCTATAAATTTCTTTTTTTTACATTCATTTTTTTTCAACATTTTTGCAATTTTTTGGGGAGTTTTTTGGCCATTTTTTGCAACATTCTGTGCTATGTTGTGTTTCAGCATGCCATTTTATTGGTGTGTTCTTAGCAAAGTGTTTTTGCAGCCATTTTTGGGACTTGTCATATTTTTGACATTTGTTGCCATACTACAGCCTTGTCTTTTTGGTTTGGTCATTTTTTCAACATGTATTATTATTCAAGTTTTTTTTTTTCAACTTTTTTTCAACATTTTTGCAACAATTTTATGCTATGCCTTCCTCAGCACGCTATTTAATGCTGTTTTGAGGTGTTTTCAGCTGTTTTTTTGGACATGTCCATAATTTTGCAAAAATTATCCCCTATAGCATTTGCCATATTGCAAGGCATTTTTTCAAAATGGGTGTATTATGGTGTTTTTGCCTTTCTATGGGCATGCCATTTGTTTTTGTTGTTTTTAGCTGTTTGTGGAGCATGTAACATTTTGACAATCTCCCAAAAACAGCTGCATGTATGACCAAAAAATTTCAATGACCCAAAAGACAAGCCTATAGTATGGGTAAAAATGTCAAAATATGTCATTTACAAAAAAACAGCTGAAAAACTGTATCACTTCTAAACAGCAAAAAAAAAATTAAAGCGTGCCAAGACATGTTAACATTCTATGCCATTGCGTGTCTAGGCATGCTATTTCATGCTGTTTTATGTGGTTTTCAGCTGTTATTTGGCCATGTCATAATTTGACTTTTTTTTTTCGCTATACTATACTGTCTTGTATGGTACTTTTTGTCGTTTTTGTAGTCGTTTTCCACGTTTGCACATACTATACTATATCATGTTTTTTAAAATGATGGACCATTTTGGACAACATCCTTTACTTTAATGTTTTTATCCCATTTTGGACGACATACTATACTATGGCGTTTTTATGCTCTTTTTGATAACATACCACACAATGACTTCTACACAGTATTCTTTTGAGGACATACTACACTATAACATTTTTTTTGGTGTACAATATTCTGATATTTCTTTTGCATAGTTTCATATGGTATGTTTTTGGCATACTTCCTCAAAACATTTCAAGACATACTGTACCCTTCTTTGACTTTGAATGTCACTTTTCATGACATATCATACTGTCAGAGGGTAGAGGGGATTTGTTTAAAAACTGAAATTCCAATTTGTCCTTGATCCTGCTACAACTTTAGAGTTGAAAATTTTTCATGAGTTGCTTAAAATCATCAGCTTCTATAATAAATTCCATACAATGGCGGGTGGCATCATACAATTCCTGCATAGCATTTTTTTGAATTTGCATCAGAGTCTTGTGTCCTTTCAGCTCTGAACAATGTCTGCCCTTCCAGTGCAATAGCTCAATCCAGGATATTCGGGGTTAACCATGTCTGGCGCAGTGATGATGTGTGCAGAGCAGTTTCTGATTTCCCATTGCTAAATGTGAGCCTCAATCGCATTTCATCCACTTTGTAAAACACTCTGCAAGTGGATACTGTCAGGTTGCAGGAGAACAGTGTGTTGAATGCTGAGCTGAAGTAAACAAACAGCATCCTGATGTAACTGTTCTTTTTTTTCTCAGGTGAGTGAAGACTGAGTGAAGAGCAGTAGATATGGCATCCTCTGTGGATCTGTTGCTTCTGATGGCATATTGGTGAGGGTCCAGGCTGGCAGGGATGATGTCTTTGATGTGGTAGAGAACCAGTTTCTTGAGGCACTTCATCAGGATGGGGTTAAGAGCCACAGGGCGGTAGTCAGTAAGATTAGACAAACTAGGACTTTTTAGGTACAGGAACGATAATGGTTGTCTTGAGGCAGGAGGAAACAGTCTCTTGTGAGCATGAGATGTTAAAAATGAGTTTTTAACTGTCAGCACAAGTTTTTAGTACGCGACCAGGAATATTTTATCCAGCGGATTTGTTAATATTCACTCTCAGCAGGAGTTTTCTCACATCTGCTGTGGTCACTGAGTGGCCAGTCCTCTGGAGGCGGAGTAGACTTCACAGCTGAGTCTTTACTGAGGAGATCAAAGTGAGCATAAAATCTGTTCAGCTCGTTCGACAGCGTGGCCTCACATATGATAGAAGGTAAAAGGAAGGTAGAAAACCAAGCGAAATTTTTTTGTCTTTGATCCTGCTGCATCTTTGGGGTTGAAGGATGAGTTGATTAAAATCAGCAGCTACTATGAAGATTCCATCCAGGTCATTGGCAATGTTGCTGCTGGTGGTATCACTCAATTCCTGACGTGCATTTTTAGAATTTGCATTAGAGTCCTGTGTCCAAATGGCTCCACAAAGTAAGTCCATCCAGTGCAACAGCTTGATCCGGGATGCCAGGGGTTTAACCATGTCTATGTGATGATGTGCACAGAGCAGTCTCTGATCTCTTGTTGCGGAGTGAGCCTTAATCGCAACTCATCCACTCCACTCTCTGCCACTGGACATAAGCCAGACGAAGGCTTAGTAGAGGAATAGCTCCCATCCAAGTTCAGGTCAGCCTTGCCCTGATGCTGGCTCTCCCTCTTTTGTTTCAAAATTTTCAATCCGGTCTGGTTGCCACTCGGCCAATGCCACCGGTGGGGATCCCCACACAACTTTTCCAAATGTTGATAAGTGCATATCTATAATAGAAAACGTTGTACTTCAGCAGAAGGGGTCACTGTGTCATTTGAAAAAAAAATAGAAAATATAGCAAAAAAGTCTCAAGCTGCTGCATCTACATGCACTGCCATCATCATTGCAAAAAAATGCTATGGGGCACTCCTGCTTTTTAGCCTGTAACATTTTGAATCGCCTGCCACATATCTTTAGTGCTGTTACTGATATATGTTCACAGAAGATGCATATTCTTCTTAATCTGTGTGCTGAAAACTGTCCTGTAGAGCTGACCTTGCATTCATCTCAATTTCTTATGAATGCAATAATACCTTGTAGGAAATTTCTTCAAATTTGGCACAAATGTTTGAGTGGACTCAAGGACAAACTGATTAGATTTTGGTGGGGAAAGATCAAACAGACTGACATTTGATTCATCTCATCCTTGTGAAAATGATGTCTCAAGAACACCTTAAGGGAATTTTTTCAAAATTTACTTTCACTCCTCAACAAAAAGCTGATCTGAATTAGGGTACAAATTGTCGAGGTTACTGTGACCTTTGCATTTGTCTCATTTTCGTGAATGCAATATCTGAAGATGGCCTTGAGAGAAAATTTCCTCAAATATAGCACAAATATCCACTTGAACTCAAGAATGAACTGATTAGAATCTGGTGGTCGAAGGTCAAAGGTCACAGTGACCTCTTAAAAAAATGTTTTTGGCTTAAAGCACACTTATGCCAATTTGAATCTGTAACATGAATTGTACCTAGCTCTTCTGTGTTGCTGGGGGGAAGATGTGTGTGAACCATCCATATTTTCACAGACATGGTTGTGAACTGAAAGTGTCATCTTACTTTGTGCGGAAGCATACAATTGCATGGCGATATATTAGTATGTAAATATGTTTATTTCAGACATGAACATATATATATACATATATATATATATATATATATATATATATATATATATATATATATAAATGAACATACAATGCACAGGCAGTTAGTGCAGACTATGAAGGTGAAAAGGTTCACAGATCAGTTAATTAAGGCAGGACGGAAAGAGAGAACCAGAGAGCAACGCACATCGGTGTGGTCGTGTCATCTGATGTCTATGGTGCACATCGGATCAGAAGACAGATAAGTCAAGATAGAGTAGCCAGGATGTGCAAAATCAGGGGGTCATTATTATACATTTTAAGCAGCGTCTACATTTCACTGGAAGACAGTGACATATTTTGCTGCATTTTGTTATGTTAGTGTGTCAGCTCACATGGAAACTTAAGGATGCAGTTTTTTTAAGTTTATCATATCCCACTGGTGTGTGTTGCCCTCGAAGGTAAAAATTTTAAAGAAGTGCAAATAACAATTGCAAAGGTCTCATCTCCTGTCACAGAAAAAAAGTGCTGGATACCTCATTTAGACATGCTTGGAGCTCATATTAGTCAAGTACATTATATAACCATTCATGACTTTTGGAAAAATAATATTCTTATATTAACAATACTTGTAAATGTAGGACATATGGCAATATATAAGTAAATATACCACATATCTAAGTATATTCCAGTGGAGCTTTTCACAGCTCAGATCCAGTTATGTTTGCTTGTCTGTTTGTTTACATTAGAGGCCATGATCCTTTCATTCTGAAGGCCATGGCTTGTGGGGGCTGATGGGGCTCTTTGGCTGGGCCTTCGGACTCCCCTGAAAGATATGATGTAAAAACAATTTAAATTACATTAACATAATTCATTTTTCTGGAATGGATTATATTTTTCAAAGGGTTTAGGGCCATTAAATCTTAAAGGAAATGTTCCTTCATTGTTGACTATTATTGATCATTTAGTGTACTTAAATAGTTTTTAGATTGCAAATTCAGATAAACTTAATGGAAATGTTTTAGTTATGTAGTAGTAATTAAAATATTCTGTTTTTCTATCTTAACAGAAAACACAGAAGCTTGGTAACACCTATAGAGGGCAGCAGTGCACCTTTAGTCAGTGCTGCCCACACCCAAACTGAAGCTTGGAGTGCTGCCGAGGAACTGATCCGACCCACTTTAAATACAACAGACATTGCTCACTGTACAGTTATGTTGTGAGTGTGATCTGCACAGACTTCAGCCTGCTTACACGCCATTTCCAAACAAAGTTAAAGCTGGTGTCTTTAAAACTTTAAGCTTGTGAAATCAAAAATGAGCCACAGCCAACTAACATTAGGTTAACTAACTCCTGACTACATATATTAATATTCTTTCTTTCTTACCTTCTTCCTTCCTTTCCTGGCTGTTAATGTGATGAAAACAGAACAAAATGAGTCTGCAGTAAAACTAAAGGTGACTTTGATATAAGGCAGGCCACAGTTTGAACTCCATTTAAGTCTGTAACTAATTTTGTTTACTGTTTTCAAGTATTTTCACAAGTGTGACTACCCCATCCATTCTGCACAGAGGAGGAGGAGGTGGGTGGGAAGGTAGACTCACCACTGCAGGCAGGGTCTTTGCATAGTTCATATGTGCGTAGAGCAGCACAGCTGTGTCATTGTGAGACGCCTCCAGTGCGATAGACAGAGCATTGCTGCCATCCTGCAGACAGAGGAGACATACATCACTGTTGTGATGGATGTTGTGGCAACTTGTTCATTCCCATTACTTAAGTCACTATTATGCATCCTTAATTGGTCAGTAAACTACCACAATATTAATCTGTACTGCATTCTTATCATTTCATTTTTTGTCTTTGTATTGTATTTTTCCTGCTATTACATCAAAGATATTAAGAAGGGTGTAAATCTACAGTTGAGAGAACCTGTGATTTTGACCTTATAAAACATAGAGTAGGGGGGAAATGTGGGTTTTTTGTAATATCTGAACGCTAGAATTTGAATCATTTGCGACAGTTTATTCTTCTGCCATCAGTGCAAGTTTCGCTGCTTGATACTGGAGGTGTAAAGATACACAAAATCCCTAGTTTGGTATGTAACTTGGTCCAGGATTCACTTAATTATTGACACAAGTGAGAAAACATTTCTACAAAAAGTTTCTGTTGTTAAATGTCAGTCTCAGTCTCATACATATCTTGGTCACAAGCTTAAGAAAAAAAAAGACAAATGCAAGGGATTTCACCTTAATGTCTGTCTGACTATTTGTTTGTCTTTGTTTTTAGAGAAATAAATTCAATCAAATTTTCTGTTTTGTGCATGTAATTCCACTGTGCCTTACAGCCATGTCATGCTTTTCTGTGTTTGCAGAGGACAGCAGAGGAGGGGGCTTTTACAAATGTTTTCCATCCCCCCCAGTCAACCTCTCGGTCCAGCTGTGCTGCACTGAAACACAATCCAGGAGCCGCCTGCACTGCATGGTCAACTCATTCACTCACTCAAATATCTGTCTGCTGCAATCCTCTGTGAAATCACTTTAAAACACACGGCTGTGCAGATTAACAAAAAGCGAAACGCGAAATGTCATAAGCAGCAATAAGAAGAATTTTGATTGAGGCTAAGGTTTCAAAGGAAATGATCCCTCTGATAAACAGATGAATTTTAAAATGTGCTATGATATAAGTCAATTGGTTAACAAAAATGTTAAATCTAGTAGTCTGAAGCTTTCAGAGGTTAAAAGAAATCACTGAGTCTTTCTACCTTTCTTGGTCCAAGGATATTAAAAGTTGTCGCTGACTTGAGTCATGTGGTAAAGTATGCAGAGGACTCATGCAGGAGCCTGCAGGGCATTGTTTCTGAAATCTGCAAGTCTGCAGTTGTGAACAGTGGAGTTGTGGCTTTTTAATTCATCCCTTGGGGGCCTTTGAGTAGCCTAGTGATTGTGTTTCCTGTAAACAGCACTGATTTCAGTAGAAGGCAGATGAAACTAATCTGATCAGGACTCTGAAGCGCTCAGCCTGTCCTGCTTACATAGGAAAACACGAACGAAGAGAAGCAGAAAAAGAGGTGACAAGGAGAGGAAATGGCAAAGACCAATTTCCCACGAGGAGCCATTTCCTGAGCACAGATTAAGCTGAATCCCAGACATAAAGTGCTCTGATATTTTCAGCAGCCAGAGATTCAACAGTTGGCTTCATCTGTAAGCTCAGGGTAAGTTACTGAAAGTTTCCCACAATGAGTGCATCAGCTAAATGTAAATGACTTACATTATCAACGATTGATATGTCACAACCGGGCTGTTCCAGGAGCAATTTAACAATCTCAGCACGTCCGTGTTCGCTGGCACACATGAGAGCTGTGGATCCCTCATCGTCCTGCACATTAACGTCAGCACCACACTCCAGCAGCGCCCGCACCATCTCCTGCCGACCATGGCTAACAGCTAGCATCAACGCTGTCTGGCCCGCCTGCAAAGGTAAAGAATTACATTTGCAATTTCTTCCTAAAACAATACAGTTTTTAAGAGCTTATCATATTGCTTAACCTTGCAAACAATAAAAAAATGTCCTTACAAAGCTAACTGATACCTGATTCTTTTTTAGCATAACACTACTTCCTTTTTGAAGCTATATAAATTTCAGGACAGTGCCTCCAGTCTTCATCTGCACAGCTCCTCTGCAACTGCTGTATCTTCAGCACCTTTAGAGCATATCTGTTATTATGCAGCAAAAATGTATTTACTTAACCCTTAACTTGTCTCGCCAGTTAAAGCTGCAGTTTGTAACTTTCATAAAAAAACTTTTTGTCAAATTTGCTCAAACTTTCACTACATCCATACAATATTACTTGAAACAGATTTTTAAAAAAAATCACATTCCTCCTTGTAGTGCTTCTGAAGGTATTCACTAGAATCTACTCGGGCATGAGGAAAACCACCATCAGAGCCAAGGAGTCTCTAATGCAGCTGTCAATCATGTCAATCACAGCTTTTGAACTGTGATCAAACTAGGCAGTACTGATCAAATGTGAATCAATAATCTGTTACTGCGTTACCCTTTTTTAACCTTAAAAGTTTTCAAAAACATATTTTTGTGTGCTGTTAGCTGAAAAATGAGAAAGTTTGTGACCAGGCTGCCATGTTAGAAATAGTCGAGCCAAAATGAAGCATTATCAGGGCTGGATGATACAGCAAAGATATTATCATGATAATATATTCCGTATTGATCCATAGATATTTATCACAATGCATAGTTTGGTAATGCTAGAAAAATAACATTAAATACATATAATATACAATTTATTAGATTATTTTAATCATTAAGTAAAATGTCAACATTTAACTTTGCAAATATGCTTCTCCGCCTTTACAAAACAATACAAGTGGGTTTGTCTTGCAACATAAAGTGACAGTGTGGTCCCCAAGATCGTACCTTTACAGGTGAAACGTGACGGTCATTCAGAAATCATAAAACCATAGTTAAATGCATAACTCTCAATTTGTTGTTTTCCATATTGGTTGGCACAGACATCAGAATATTTTGGGGGCCGTCGTAATCCGCGTTTTCGATTTATTAAGTATTTATCACGATACCCTATCAAGATCGTTTTATTACCCAGCCTTAAGCACCACCCACCTGCCAGAGATGCAGGCAATGCAGTAACAGAATATCTAATTATACTTGGACAGCACCGCCTCGATTGACAATTTGACAGCAGTTTACGAGCAGTGATTGAAAGCTGCGTTAGAGAATGCTTTGCTCTGATCAGTTGTTTTTGTTAACTTACAGTGAGTTCTTGCAATTCTTGCCATAAGGATTATAAAGAGGGTGGGGGGAATATGATTATTTTTCACAGATTATTTGTCTCATGTACGACTTTGAAGATCACTAATTTGACTAGGTAAGTGCAACTGTCACTATTTTCGCAAACAAAGAGCCTATTTCCCTGGCTCTGTAGGCTGCTGCTTTCACTAAATAGTGCCAGGTGTAAATGTGTTTTAAATAAAAATTGAAGATACAGTAAACGGTTCTGAGAGCATAGTTGGTAAATAAATGTTTTTGTTCCTAAAACCAAACTAAAGCCATAAAAGTTTAAATCTCCAGAGGTACAACTACAAATGATTCTGTTTCCTTACTTTAAATGGCTTTTCTTTGCTTTAAATTTCAAAATTTGAGTCACTAAGTCAAAGAAAAATTCCTTTTGTGCATGTCAACCAGCACATAAACACCCTAGTTTAAAAGGTTAACTTGAAACACAGCAGAAAATAGAACGACTCAAATTCCTGATCCTAAAATTGCATTGCGTGCCTTGTGTTTTGTTTCCCACGGCAACAATAACAAGCAGCAGTAATTGGATTTATAGTCAGTGATGCTATAAATTGGGAGTCCTATGACTTGGCAGTGTGAGAGCCTGTCAGGTGCTGTATCCAAACACATACACTACACAACCTGATTAGATCAAGCAAAGAGATAAAACTGCTTACAAGTCAACAGATTCTCACGACTGTGTCACGTTACACATTTCACTAACCCGATCGAGCCTATAACCACTGAACAAACCAATCATTCATCTGGCTCTGAATGTACAACACAGGAAATACTCTTTTAACACGTTGCCTTTTCAGATAAACAAGGAACAAAGAAGGCTTTTATCCCCCAAACAGTTTTCTTAACCTTCACCTAGCAAGTAGGAATAAAGCAGATATTCATTCATTTCTGTTTTGACTAATCAAAAAGTAATTAAGTCGCATTCAACTTATTAAACCGCTTGTGTGTGTCGCTGCAAATGTTTTTGTTTTTTGATTGTCAGACACTATAAACCAGCAGAGAAAAGCCAAGTTTAGACTTAGCAAAAGAATGCTGTAAAAATTCCCGCTATCCACTGTAATGCGACTAACAAATCAAATCAGTGACTCATACATCTCACTTACACTCTTATTTGGCTGTAATATGTAGAATTGATTTTATGTTTGGTTTTACAATTCTACAATTCTACAATTTCATTTAGCAGACGCTTTTATCCAAAGCGACGTACAACACAAGCAAGAATTTAGACTTAAGGAAAAAACCCTTAGTAAGTGCAAAAAGTGCTTCAGGTGTGATTGGTCACAGGTATTGCCGTCTAGTGGCAGAAGAAAGTGCCGCGCCCCCCCCCCCCTTTTTTTTTTTTTTTTTTTTTTTTGTTTTTGGAAACCAAGGTAATAACCAGTAGCAATCTCAGCATCTGAGATTCAACAATCTCAGTATCACTACTTACGATGTTTTATATTGAATGTTAATTTAATTATTTAATTTAATTTAATTAACAGTTTAAGTGAGATTAAATGAATTTAACAAAGCCAGTTGAGCTACGATCGACTCTTTTTTTAAGTGATAAAATGCTTCAGGCTGTTGGAGCTGACTACAGACGTAGTCGTACGTCTGTGGTCATTCACACTTCTCAGGTGATACCTCTTTAAACAGAGAACTGTAACTTTGAAAATATTTGTGTCACAAAAGAAAACTAATTCAATATGCACATTTTTACAGCATAAGAACACATTTTACTCCACCTCCATGATTATCAAAACCAGCCTGCACTCACTACTGTATTCAGTCTCATGAGTTTTATTTTACTTTGCGGTTTTACAGGCGGGACCTACATATCAGAAATGACACGCACGAGAAGAATGACGGCAGTAAAATGACTTGTGGGAACACTGAAGGATGTTTTAAAAAGTGGCAACAAGCAGCATTTCAGGAGTAAACAACACACAAGTGATGCAATGATGATGACTTGCCTGGCTGGCCTTGGCGTTGACGTTGCCCTGACTGAAGAGCCTCTTGACCACAGCCATGTCCTCCTCTTCCTTCACAGTAGAGAGAGCTGCCAGCATGATGGCAGTGTAACCTGCTTTGTTCTGCTTATCCACGCTGCACACACCTGCAGGGAACATACACTTTATTACTACATGTTAAGATAAGCCCTAGTACAGGTATACAGAACACATTGCACCAGTTGCCAGTTTAAGTACAGCTAAAACTACTGCAGTTTACATTCCGTTTTATTCCAGAGGATACAATTTATAACTCTGTTTCACATGGTTTTACAGGTCTAACATAAATGTTAGTCTCTCCAAAAGCCTTACATCACCTGCACTTTTGAATTATTGTTTGGACTATTAACCAGATTATCTATGAAACCTTTACAGTAACATTACATGGTGTAGTATAATGTTGTATAAAATAGTTATTTATCATGACATATCTATTTGAAACATTTGAAACAGTCAATACAAATTTCCCACAGTATCAATACACCAGTACCAGCTGCTCTTTCTCACTCTTACTTATTGTTAATGTTCACTACAGTCATTTTGGTGTTCTCCGCTACCAACCAAGAAAAGTTGTTGTGTTATGTAAATTGTATGCCCTTAATGTCATTTTTTTCTTGTTGTATCAAAAATGGAATGGAATGTCAATATTTTTCAAGATGTTGTATTGAAGTTAGAAATCCAGTATCGTGACCACACTAGTGCAGTGCAGATGATTTTCAGGGGGTCACTGGCCTGTGTCCAGCAGCAGCCCCACCACACCAAAGTTGGAGTGGGAGACACTGTAGTGGAGAGCCGTGTTGCCGTTGCCGTCGGTCATGTTGACGACATGCTCCAGCAGCACAGACGACACCTCTGAGAACGCCATCAGGTAGTCTGAGACCCGTGAGGGCTGAGCCATCTTGGCGCTGGAGATCCGGAACCACTCAAGCTGGACGGTGTGGGTGCTGGAGAGCTGAACATGAGGGTGGGAAGTCACATCATTAAGTATCTGTTATACACATAGACAGCATCTGGAGCATATTTATCTCAGCAGGAAGACAACAATAAAGCCGTATTTTACTAGCGCTGGTTACTGACCCACATTTCTCATAACACGGCGAAATTAAAAACAGTTGTGAAAAAAAGTGTATTTTGGCAAACGATATTTGTCTCAACTGGATAGCAGCCTGCTGTTTCACTGAAAGTCAAGGGAAGTCCCTTTTAACCATCTGTTATTAAACTCAACAATCATCCAGTTTACTGGGTCCTTTCTCAGTCTACATTCGTCTGTTACTGTTATAAGCTCCTATTGTTTATAATTAACGTTTGCTGGTGCCGAAAATATCACTTAACTATAAAATACAGTCACACAGCTTTCATTAACTTTAAGTAATTATGATTTCGCATTATTCCAAAAATAAAGTAGTGAAGTTAAAAGGGTTACTTAGTGATAAAATGGTTTGAGGAAACATGCAGGGACGCACCACTTCCTTACTCTTCAGTGTTTTGATGTCATCGTTCAGGTGGTTCTTCAGAATGAGGCATGCTTCACGCATTTTTGAGCTAAGCTCAAACCTGTTACAAACAGAAAGATGTATCACTGTAAAAGTTAAAACAATTCATGGGTTTTTCCTCATAGTTTCTGTTTTGCTGTATTAGAATTGTACAAGGATTTTACATTGTGTTTTTACAGTGTATGTATATTTCAATGGTCAGACTGGCACTTTGTCGTGCAACATGATTTGGAAGAATTCACGTACACAGCTTTACACTTTAGTCTAGAAACTATTTTTTTTTTGTTTGTTTGTTTTTTAGGTTATTTTTTAGGCATTTTAGCCTTTATTAGATAGGACAGATTAGTGGTGTGAAAGGGGGAGCGAGAGAGGGGATGACATGCAGCAAAGGGCCTCAGGCAGGAGTTGAACCTGAGGCCACTGCAGCAAGGACACTGCTTCATACATGGGTCGCCTGCTTTATCCACTCAGCCACCGACGCCCCAAGAAGAAACTATTTTCTAAGACTGCATTAATCAATATAGCAATTCAAAATATGTATTCTTTCATACTAGGTAATCACATACTTCTCTTTCACAGCATCAGATGAATAATTTTTGGTTCTCAGGGTTTCCTCATCAGTGTCACTCTCGTCCAGGTTGACATTTCTCTCCTCCTCTGATGTTTCGTCCTCCAGAGCCGCCTCATCCTCCTCTGTGCTATCCAGGCACTCGCCTTCTCCACTTTCTCCAGAGGAACTTCCATCTTCTTCTTCTTCATCCTCCTCCTCTTCTTCTTCTTCTTCACTAGATGTAGATTCATACCTGGGAGACACAAATATTTGGTGAAATACAGAACAACTTTTGCAGTTTTTTAGGTACTTAGTGGCTGTTTTTTAAGAAAACAAAAAAACTGTGATTAGTGAGGAATATGGGTTTTCTTTGAGCAGGTCACAGGTTTGACAAGTGTCACAATATAGAACATCATTTAAAATTAAATCTGCAAGCAGCGATGAACCTGCAGTGATGATGGTGAACTCCAGCTAAAGCAGCCGTTCATTTCTGTGAAAGTTGGATTATGCACGCAGAGACCCTTATCAAACCTATGAAGTTTCAGGCAGATCGGACAATGTACACTAAAGTTACAAAAAATTCCTGTTTTATGGTGAGACATCAAAATTGTACGCCTCGCCACAAGAAAACCATTAAAGTTTTGCGCGTACCCTTGATAACTTTTCATCACCAAGTTGTTAAGATTGGACACACCAAATTTGAAGTCGACTGGATTAATCCTGTAGGAGGAGTTTGCAAAAGTACAAGGCCGGATATCGCCAAAAATGATCATAGCTAGGCGCTCGGGCCCTAAAAATGTTATTTAAAAAACTCATAGTAAAGCAGTGATTGTCAAACTTTATCTGTCATGCCACCCTTCAAAACCCAAAAAAGTTCATACCTCACCCCACATTTTTTTTTTAATCATCAATTATTAACAACAAGTGAGACGGCAACTTACAAAAAAGGATACATGTTGCATTTTATTGAAATAAAGATCAGCAAGATAGCATAAAAATCTGTTTTTTGGGGGTTTTTTTTTAAAATTATATTCATTCACCTTTGTTTGACTCTATATTTCACTCCATATTTTTCCCTCTGTCATCCAAGACCCACCATAAGGGCCCTCCTAACAGTTAGAGAAAGGTAGGATAGTATGTCATTAAGGTCATAATATAATATAAAATAAAAAGCCATTAAAAATCATAATACAATACATAGTTTCTCAAAATGCAACCTACGGGCCAGTGGCACCCTTTGGAAACATTTTGTAAGGCCCCCGAACAAGATATGAAATGCATTTATTATACCTAATTATCCATTATCCATTTCAGTACTTGTCAGGTTATGAGTGAAAGCTTGCAGAAAGCTACTGGTTGCATGGCAACAAGGGGCAGCTGGCAAAGTGTCACACTGATGCTAGTGTGCTTTTGGCTAACTTGGTGATTTTGGTGGACAACTCTGGAGTATAATGTAAAATTGGGATGGAAAATAGTTTGTTTTATGTGTGTACTTTTGCTGCACAGCCCTCAATAAGAACCTCTGCTCGTGACCATCTGCTGTCTTATTTTATTTTCACTGTGTTAGGTAAGGTTTCATGTTACTCACCCTCCATTTAGAATCCCAACAAACTGCAGGCTCTTCTTGCCAGCGGTGCGATTCTCGCCTGAGTTACTCCCATCCTTCCTCTTCATGATTGATTTCAGCATACCTGTTACCATAAAAGAAGCAGATGGACCAAACAAGAGTTCAAACAAAAAGAATACAAACTCCATACATGACATAAACACAACTATTTTATCAGTTTATCACTGGAGTATGGAGCCATCTCTTTAGATGACCTCATTTGTGTGTTTCTAGGAGAACTGCCTATGAAACCAATTTGATATTTTTTAAATAGCTGCATTCACTTTTCAGTAAATATTCAATATCTGAGTGAGAAACACTTTATCCTCTGTCATTTCTGAATAATAATAATTAAAAAAGAACGACGCTAATTGTAACATTGAAAAAAGACAGACCTTACCTAGACATACACTCAAAACTTATGACTAATTAATTCAATTATTAGTCACTGACAGGTGAATTGAATAAGTCTGATCATCTTGTTACAATGCAATGTGAAACCCTGGGTCCTGGCTTTCATGTGGATGCCAACTGACACTCCACAGGAATGACCCCCAGAACTTGAAAAGAAGCTTAAGATTTCAACCTGGCCTCCAAATTCCCCAGATCCCAATCTGACTGAGCATCCATGGGACATACTGGTACCCCACCTCACAACCCACAGGACTCAAAGGATCTGTTACCAACGGCCTGGTGTCAGACATCACAGGAGACCCTCCAAAGGTCCTATGTTCATGTCTCGACAGGTCAGAGCCAAGTCCAATCCAAGCAAGCCCTACCGTGATTCAGTGGTACCAACACACCCCACACATATGGGGGGGGGGGCGTTGCCATTAATGGGGGTGCTTCGTTTGTATCAGTGTTGGGTGGGTGGAGCATGTTTTGTGGCATCCACATGAATACCAGGACCAAAGGATTTCCTGCTGATCATAACGAACGATCATACGATCAATGTTGTTCACTTCACCAATTAGCCAAAACATTAAAACCGCTGACAGGTTAACAGGTAGTGGGTTAGGGTCTTCAGGAAATGAATTCCAAATTATAAAGAAAGCATGAACTCTCCATTATGCTTCATTTGTGGATATTAAATTATGTTCTCTCTCTACCACCTGCCCCACAATTCATTTACTAATTTTGAATTTCATATTTACTGTTTTTTGTTAAGAACTTTCAGAAGAACAACATATGATTTCCTGAAGTTTAACCCTTCACCGAAGGCAAACATCTGTAAGTTCTCACCTGTCTTGGTGCTAATTGCTGCAATCTTCTCTTCTTGGTCATTCTCTTTCTTCTCAGCCATACTGACAACCTCTTCTTCTGGGGACACCTTGTATTCAGCGATGGTTATCTGTCTCTTCTTTGGCACTGTAATTTTTTGCTCCTCCATCTTCTCCTCAAACAAGATCTCCCACTGGCTCCCAGTGCTGACCACTGCAACAAGAGGTGGTTCTTCTGTTTCCTCTACAGCATCAGTCTGGGTGCCTTGTTCCATTTGATCTGCTGTTAAACTTTCACCTACGCATGCATCGCTCACCTGAGGACGGCACAAAACTGCAGCATGCTTTACTGAAGCTGTCAATGTCTCTATCTGGGCATTCGTCATGTCTGGTTTTGCAAGAACCCCCTTCTCAAACGTGACTTTGGAAGTTTTCTCCTCTATCTGGGCTTTCAGGATCCCCATGTCTTTGTCGGCCACACTCAACCGATCCTCAAGAGCCACAATGGACTCCTGTTGGAATTTAATGGTGTCCTGTAAGGTCTCAATCTCCCGTTGTGCTTCACTGGTCAGCCCAAGTAATGACTCCATAACCCATACCTCGGCCTCTTCTGTCTCCACACTAGTCTGTACTCCCTCCTCATGAACCAGAGGCGCCTCAGTCCCCGTGCCTTTCTCACAAACTTTTATCTCAGTGCCCTCAGAAGCATCTTTTACACTCTGCCTGTGGTAGAAAACAAGAGAGTCCATTGGCACGTCATCCCCAGCAGCGACAGATTTCTTCTCAACAAATACTTTTTCTGAAGCTTTTAGTGAAACTTTTGATGACGCTTCTGTGGCTTTCTCTTCCTTCCCCTCAAATTTCTCAGTCAGCCTTTTCAGCTCCCCAGATTTCCCAGGGCCTTTACGTCCAGGTGAGGCTGGTGCAGTCAATCGACTGTGGACACTGTGGTCAGTTTGAGGGATCTCTGTGGTTTGGGTAGAAGACTCTGTGGTCTGTTGCTTCTGCTGGGCCTCCTCCATTGCTTCTTTCTTCTCCTGCAGAGCTAATAGGAGCATGTCTTTCTCTGCACGAAGCTTGGCCACCTCTTTCTCAAGTGCAGGAACACCCTTTACCCTCTCTTCCATCTCCTTCAGCTGTTTCAAGGCTGTAGCCATCTGCTCTCTAACTGTCTGCAGCTGGCTGGGTGGGATTGGTGTCACTGCGGTGCCAGCAGCTGGAGTGCTGCGCCCAGAGGTCTGAGGGCTGGGTTTAGTCCAGCTACTCGGCAGAGGCTGGATGGATGGAGATGGTAAGCGCTGTTTGGGAGGATCTGTGAGCTGGATACGACCACCATTCTGATGCTGGTGGGTTTGTTCCTGCTGTAGCCGTCGACTGGTTTCCAGAAGAGTTCGCTCCACTCTGGGGTTGCGCTGTGGTGGAGGAGGTGGCACTTTGGCTCCGGCAGACAGGGGAGGAACACTGAGGAGGGTAACAGGGGAAATAGAGAGCCCTTCGCAGGGTGCTGACCCAAGGCGGTTGCGTGGCGGTGGTGGAGGAGGAGCTCTGCCATCCTCACTGGCCGGGGAGGCCAAAGACTCTGTGGATGTCCAGCCACTGGTGCGTCCCCCCACACTCCTCTGGGAGAGTTTGACACCTCGGCCAGAGCGTCGGGAGCTGACAGGTGCCCGACGGAGATTGTGCCCGCTTTCTATCTCTTCTACATATTTGAGGAAGTCCAGATCCAGCTGGAAACCATACGGAGTCTGAACAGAGTAGGAGCCCGGCTGGTCAGCCTCCTCCTGACTGGGGTAGATGAACGGAGAGCCCAGATCTGAGGAAAACAGGACACGTGACACAAAATGGCTGCATACTTAAAGATGGACTGTGAAGCTTCATTATAAACAAACTAAAGTCATGTTTTCATGTAGTGTGTCTCCACAAAAAACATTGTGTGAATCCCTCAGGTCTAACAAATGTGTGACAAAATGCTAAACATTTATTTGCTCAAACTAGATATCAAATGAAAGCCAGAGATTGTATTAAGTTAAGTTGTTATGAGCTGTAAATTTACCACTTATAAGCAAAATGCAGAAGATAATGTTATATCAGAACCGGTCTGGGCAAAGCCTCTGTTCCTCTGGGCAACTGCCTCTGTCTCACTAAGACACACCCTGGGGACCATAACGTCCCCAGAAGAACAAAAAGACTGCTTGACTTGAAAAAATCTTGATGGCCATTTGATTCTTCAACTTTTATGGGAAGCCTACCGTATGTAGATAGGAACGTCTCATTCTAAGGTAAAGACAACACAATTGTTATTCCCAGATGATTACAAACTAATGAAAACATAGTAATACACACTATATACCATTTCTCCCAATACAAGCCCCTATATGCTACACACTCAACATTTAATATTATGTAATCAATTATGATTATATAATTATTATATAAATATTTGAAAGGTATAACAGGGATGTGCTGGGGGGCAGCATTAGCTTAGTCTGTAGGGATCTGGCTTGGGAATTGAAGGATGGCCAGTTGGTATCAAGTTTAGAAAGTTAAAGATGGCTTGATGTCAAAAAGATTTGGTACTTTATAGATCATCACTGTGTTGTGCGGCTGCTGTATATCTGCAAAATACTGATTTATTTCATGTTATGTTATTTCTTTTCAGTAGTGATGATTGGGTGGAAGATATGTATTGACAGTGATATTTTACTTTGCGTAATGTTTACTTTTTATGAACAGTGTTTACTTTTAATCTTCTTTTCTTTATGTGAGGCCCTCAGAAAAGCACATTGTGTGTTTCTACCTCACCTGCACATGTAAACTGTTTTATTTCCCTTTTCTGTTTTTTTTCTTTATATCTAAATGTGCAAGTAAACTTGCACGCAAGTCCAGCTCAGACAATGTTACAAGCCGAGCGAAGCAGCTAACCTCAACATGCATGTGCATTTGTGTGTTTCATAAAATAACAGAGTACAAAAACTATTTCCCCAAAGAGGGATTGATGAAGTACTTCTTCTGTGTGTCTTAGGGGTGGCACAGATTATATATTAAAGTCAACACGCTGAAAAAAGTTACAATATGTCATGAAACACTCAAACTGGTTCAGGTGTCTGATCTGCAGTGTTTACAGTACAAGCAATATATATACACAAACTATTTTATATATATTTTGTTTCCTGCGGTTTAACAGCATTTTGATTTCATCTAAACCATCTCAATGTGGTAAACTCCACAAACCATAACAAAGTCTTTGACTTATTACGGCAATAAAATGAAACACTACAACACTAAAACTAAAAATTAGGATATGAGGTAGAAATACAAACTAAAAAAAAAACAATGGCATCCTTATGGAGTTTCTTACCAGGCATCTTTGGGTTAACTTGCACCGACTGAGTCATTTTTCAGGACAGGGACCTTTCAGCACACACAGCTTCAAATCAACACCTGGCTAAAGACAACACACAGTGACATGAATACATTCATCACGACTGCACTTAAAAAGGAAGGAAAAGGATGTAAGCTTTAAAAACACTGCATGGTAGAGTGTTGAAAACATCAGCACAACTCCATCATTTGTTACCTACTGACTGACAACGAGTGGGAGTTTTGATTTAACATAATTGTGTTAGCATTAAAATCACATTCTTCCCATGTTTTTGTTTATAGGAGACACAACAAACAAGTGGCTCCTTACTCTCAGTTTAATGGCGGACACAGACACTTCTTTATAGGAGTTGTAAACTTACTACAAAGTGCAGAAACGCTTAAAGAAGTTTATGAGTTTTCTTTTGGCTTGTTAGCACATATGGCTGAATTCAAAAGAATTCTCTTTTGGAGATTTTTTTGGAGAGGTTTAGTTCAACGGGTTGTTTACTTTTCCTCTTCAGAGGTGTTGAAGGATGTTGAGCCTGGTATCATCACCGTATCTTGGTCTGTGTGTGTGTGTGTGTGTGTGTGTGTGTGTGTGTGTGTGTGTGTATGAGTCAGAGGATCTCTACTGTAGACTTTAACTACAAGAGTCATTTTGAGTCACTAAGAGTGCAAGATACGTGCCTAAAATTCATATGTATCCTGGTGTGTGAATGTGTAATATACAGAAACTTCTGGCACGCACTGTGAACTTGGCAGTCAGGGGAAACACCTCAGAACAAAGTCAACAACAAAGAGCTGAACAGTGTCCAAAAACCACAAGACAGCTGCTGCATTAATGACAGCATCACACCATCCAACCCACTGAGAAACCACAGGAATCCTCTCACATACTGCAGCACTGGGAAATCTATCATTTCCTTTGGGCACAATTTGACACAAAGAAACTCTACACCAAGTTGTACAATGGCCGTCGGTCCACACTGGTGAGCGTATATCGCTCTAGTTTTTGTAGTGTGTGTCCTGCAACGTTGGCACTAGTCAGCCCTTGTCAGCTTTTTTTTTTTTTTTTTAGCCAATTCGCCGTGTTGATTTGGCATTCAAGACTCCAGAGAGCATTGGTGAATGAAATTGGTCTGATTAGTTCAGCTCAGCACACAAGAAGACAAAGTAAACAAACTCTAATGCCAAGAGGGAGCCAGATCAAAACAAACTTGTTATATTAGGAAAGGTGCGAACTGGCTGTCAGCTGTCGTCTTTTTGTTGTATTCAAGTGCAACTTTTTGGTTGACACAGCAGACATGAGGCAACACAACATTTGCCATTAGTTCTTTGTAGGGGTGTAATGACCCATTGATCTGGATCGATATATCGATTCAGTGAGCAAAGATCAAATAATAAGTCAGCCCTGCCACTAAGCTAATCTATGCAATGAAAAAAAGCCATAGGCTTATGCTAACAACTTAAGCATGTTGTCTATGTGGGGAAACGTGATAGTTGTTTTGCTGGGAGAAGTTTGCCGCCAGGTCTCAAAGTCAGATAACATAATGGGGTGAGAAGTTAATATACAAATGGTCAATTTGTGGGTGAAGTATTCCTTTAAGAGACCAACATAAGTTGTTAAAAATGTCTCATTCCAATAAACATTGTGCCTCTGTTTGTTCCAGACAGACAGACAGGAAATATTCTTCCTGTGCCTCAGGAAAAGAGCCAAGAGTGTTTATAAAACCAAGCTGAAAACTGCATGGACACTATCTGGATAATTGTATAAACTGCAGAGAAAAGAAAACATCAACTCAAATATGACAGATTGTAACTTTAAAAGAGTAAAATGAATGTTGTTTTGTTGTGTTGAAGTAGTTTACCTCTGTCAGCCGCTCAGTGAGTGATTCATTCAGCTGGAGTTCAGGCTGGTTCCCTCTTCCCTGCTGCACTCAGCCCTGAGACAAAGAGAGAAGGAAACATCCTCCATCAGATGTCACACATTCACAGCCCTGCACAGCATTACCATATTATACAGAGAAGAGACAAATTAATGAACCACACTGAATATAAATGAGGAGAGAAACATGGGTGCAGATACGTCCACACAGGGGACAGTGACTCACTGACTGGCCTTCACAGTTACCAGATCACACTTGATGGTGATTTGGGACTGACTTGCAAACCCTCTCTATCACTATGTTAAAAACACTAAATGACTGAATATAATGTGTAAAAAATGTGTTTAATGTTCAATAAAGAATATTTGAGTACTGCTGCTGTTCTGGAGGACACCATCCAAAGATGTGTATATATTTGTCACACTTTGTCACCTATTTGTAAATGCCACAGAGACTGTGCTATATCAAAGCTTCATTCATAACTTTGATATTTGAATTTTCAATCAACATTTGAATGCTGTGCAGTTGTTTTTCTTTTTTATTCTGTTTGAGCCCAGGATTTCCACACAGTTGCAGATAAAGAGATAAAGATAAACTGATATTACTATTATACTAATTGTAGAATGAGATTGACTTTGTGGTTGCATAGGATTGTTTCCAACTTGTGTGATCTTGTGACCAATAACTCCATTGCATTAACTTTAAAAGTCAGAATTTATTGAAAGAAAGACATTTTCCCAAATCCATGCTTGTTTATAACAAAAAATTCCGTCTTCTTTTATTGGTGTTTACCCTTTCAAAAACAAACACATTTTTCACTGAGGTCAAAAACCGTTAACTCTTCTGCTTGCTGCAGACAAAGAGAGGCACGATTTGTCACCCATAGCTTCGATTTATCCCTCTGTCGCCCACCAAACAGCATTTTTTATGTTATTTTTCCATCTTTTGAAGAAATCACAGTATTTTTTCATCTTAACACCAGCTGAAGAGAAACATCAGTAAGACCAAAGAAGATGCGCGGCGTGAAAAGAATATAATTATAACAAACTAGAAAGAGGAGCAAGTATAAAAAGCCTTGACGCTGGTAAACAGGACATGGATGTAAACTGTGACACAGAAGTGTGCAGACACCTGCACCGCCACACACCTCACTATCACAGGTGTGTGGGTTTACAAAGTAGATCATAGGGTTGCTGTCCATGTGGGTCATATAAAGCTGATGTTTTTTAGGTGTAAAACAACTTTTGTAACAGAGAGAGAGAGAGAAAGATTCGTGCAACAGAAAAACAGATGCTCTGTCTTTGAAATATGAAAACACATACAGTGTCAGATACAGTGAATGTACACCCACACACACACACACACACACACACACACACACACACAGATGTGTTTTCCAGCAGCCTCGGGCACATTCCTAACACATGCTGTTGCAACACGCCGGCTGTCCTTCTGGCTGACTGACTACTGATAACCTATAAACACACACGCGCGCACACACACATCACCTGTCAGCCAAAACTACAGCAGACAGCCACTTTATTGTCAAGATAAAGACCACCACATCCAGACAGAAAGACAGCAGACATATACCACATGTTGTATTATGGGGTTATTCTGGACAGTGGATGAATTAAAATACACAATAAAAAGCAAAAATAAAGAACCTTCTGTGACTGATGTTTCTAGTCGGTGTCAGCTGCTGCTCTGTCTCAGTGTTTCTGTCAGTTTTTAACTCTCAGGTCAAAACACAGTAAACATGATGCTGCCACAGCAGAGTCAATCAGTTATACAAAGTAACACAAAAAAGGTTTTCAAAGATGTGACCTGACCTCTTTGGCTAACTTTGGTCCGAACCATCGGGAGGTAGTAGTTAACTGTAGTTTGAATTTGTTTAGGATCAAACACAAGCTCACCAAGTTTATAAACAAGTCACATGACTCAAAGAGGGTTTGTTTATTGGCCAATTTCAGCAGTGTGTAATCCTGTCTGGATGGCATTAGAAGGGATTTAAAAGTTTAAACAAATCTGGCTTCAGTTTATGAAACGTAAACTTCTTTTTTGCACTCTTCCTCTACATATATGAGATACTGAGATATTCCTTTAGTGCATTTGCAATAAGTAGATTGGATCACACTGCTACTTACTGTATGGAAAAACAAGTGCAGTTTGTGTCAAAGTCCATAATCTCAAAGTTGTTTCCCCACCTTGTTTCATTTCTTACTAAAAGCTGGATGATAAGATATCGAAATGAAATTATTCCAGTAGAGCGGTGACATGGTTATCAGTGACAAAAAGTGTATGTCTTTAAAGATAAAACAAAGAGCACATGCTCTCCTGGCAAAGTTTTACTGTAACATTATCATTACTGGCGCACAAAGCACCATGTTTTCTACACATAAAAATGTATGACTGTATGCAGATTTGACATCATTTATACTCTGATAGTGACCCCAAATTTAACACTGCAAACAAAGCCAAGTACATGTGATGATGAGGGATTTACTCAGAGATTGTCAGAGCTCTAACAAATAAGACAAGCATCACTGCTCAATGTGCAAACGTGTTACAATTATTACAATTTCAATTAATTTGAGAAATATTGCAAATGCAATACAAGTTGTGATTTTTGCAGGAATGGAAATGTTTGCATTTTTACTGAAAAAGAAAATATAGAAATTATGATGTGATTTTTCTTCTGGGTTCTGTACCAAGAAAGCACGTTCCCTTATATGAATATGATTTGTAGGTCAGGGCATCACTGAGGCACCACAGTGCTCCATTTATCAGGCTATGTTGTGACAAATTTTACATACTTGTCAAAAAAAATGCATGTCCTGTGATTTGGATATTGCACTTGGCCTTGCTGTGATTACAATAATGTTATTATTAACTGCTCTGCCAAACATCTTGTAAGATCAACAAGCTACACAAAGACACCTTGAATATAGAGATCCTTCTCCTCTGACAAGCAGGCCTGTTTAAGGTCCAGGCCTTTTCCACTACAGGAACGTAACAAGCGGTATCTTGGCGCACAGCCATCGCCACGGGTTCTGCTTTCATTTCCACTCATGTTTTTTTTCTATTATTTCTGCAGTTAAAGTAAAGTGCTGCTTAAGAGGTGCTTCTAGATTCAAACACTGAAATCAATACAACAGGATGTGTGCATGTCAATATAGAGGTGATAATCTGACGCAACAACAAAGTAGAAACACATAGCAAAGCAAAAACGTAACTGGATCGGTTAAAAGACCAATTAATAAGCCAACTACTTCATTTTCAAGTATTAACTGATTAACAACACTAAACTGACAAGCATCTTTACTGATGTTTTCATTAAATAACATCAAAAACTTTTCTTAAACTATCTGAAGACAGAATTATCCACTTTAATTTTTTAATCAGTATCCACTGCAGCAAAGATGAAAAAAGAAAAGTGACCAGAAAGATGGCTGCTGTGAGTATAGGCTGAGGAGTATCCATTCCTGCAGGGAATTATTCATGAAACTGAAATGCACAATGTGTTGCTAAGTTAATTAGATTGTTGAACAAACAAAGTTAACCTCCGACAATCAAGTCTCTCCTCGTCCCACCATCTATCCTCTAAATTCTTACATTCTTCATTGTCAATCTCCTCTTTCAACCATCAGTTTCCCTCATTTCAGCATTCTTTCTCAGCTTCCCCCTCCACTCTTCATCTCTACCCTTCTCTAATCGCATAACTCATTTCTCCTCTCACCCTCTTCTTTTCTTACACACACACACACGCACACTCACACACCCACACTCCTTGAGTGTTGCTGTTTTTCTCCCTGATTTGATGACAGACAGAAAATTACAGACTTCAGGAAGAAGCTGCATTCCTTCTCAC